>NC_058135.1:163877374-163892350 GCF_016433145.1 Gracilinanus agilis
AGATAGATAGATAGATAGATAGATAGATAGATAGATAGATAGATAGATAGATAGAGACAGATAAATAGATAAACAAGTAGGTATGTATGTATGTAGATAGATAGATAGACCGACAGAGAGACAGGTAGACAGGTACATAGATAGATAGATAGATAGATAGATAGATAGATGATAGACAGAGAGACAGGTAGAAAGGTACATAGGTAGGTAAATAGATATAGACAAGTAGATAGGTAGGTAGGTAGGTAGGTAGGTAGGTAGGTAGGTAGGTAGGTAGGTAGATAAACTGACAGAGAGACAGGTAGACAGGTACATAGGTAGATAAATAGAAAGATAGACAAGTAGATAGGTAAGTAGACAGATAGACAAGGAGAGAGAGAGAGAGAGAGAGAGAGAGAGAGAGAGAGAGAGAGAGAGAGAGAGAGAGAGAGAGACAGGTACATAGGTAGGTAAATCGATAGACAAGCAGATAAGTAGGTAGGTAGGTAGGCAGATAGATAGATAGATAGATAGATAGATAGATAGATAGATAGATAGATAGATAGATAGAAAGAAACAGATTGATTGATAAACTGGTAGATCTATATATCCCAACATATTGATAGCAAAAGGTTTTTGAGGAAGCAAAAAACTAGAAATAAAGTAGAAATACATCAATTGGGGAAATAACTTTACAAACTGTGTCAAATGAACATTACTGTGCAGTAAGAAATGACAAATATTGGAACTTAGAAGAGCATAGTATATGAACTGGTGCAAAGGGAAATAATAACCAATAAACAATATACATAATGACTATAACAATTTAAAAGGAAACAAGAAGAAGCAAACAATTAAAACTAAATCTTGAGGAACTGTAATAACCAAGGCATTCCCCACCCCATTACCACCATCACCACCCTCACGTTGCTCCCCAGACCAGTTTCTTTGTAGAAGTTGGAGACCATGATTGTAGGTGCATGAATATAGATAGCATCAAACTTTTTTAGATACTTGGATTGTTTAGGTTTTATCAAGCTTCTTTTATTTCTTCATAGGTATCTTATTATAAGAGACAGTTTTTTGAGAGTGGGGGAGGGAAATATTGTGGGAGATGTGGGTGACCAAAAAAACGCAAGAGATCAATAAAAATTGACTTTAAAAAAGAACAGGTAAAAAAAATTTAAAAACCACTGAAGATGCTATCCACATTAAGAGAAAGAACTTTGGGAGTAGAAATGCAAAAGCAAAACATATGACATCACTTAACACATGTATATATGGAGATATGATTTGGGGTTTAGGTTTTAAAAAAAACATTCATGGCAAAAATGAATAATATGGAAATAGGTATCAAGTGATAACATTTGTACAACTCAGTGGAATTGCTTGTTGGCTCTGGGAAGGGGGAGGGAAGAGGGGAGGGAAATAAAATGAATCATGAAAACATGGAAAAATATTTAGAAGTTAAAAAATAACAATTAAAAACCACTGAAGGCAGTTGGATATTAATTAATTGTAAGGACAGTTAGGGTGGAGGAGTATATTGGGAGATTATGAAATAAAAAACAAAATCATCGATAAAAATTAAAACTCCCCCCAAAAAAAGCCTGTAAGAAAAACTTTACTGTCCAGATAAATGTTGAAGATATTTTTGGTAACTGTGGAGCAACAAAAACTTTCGCAAAATCTTGCTTGACGCCCCAGAATTGCAGATTAAGTTCCTTGAGTAAATCAGTTCCATCTGCTTCCCAAGCCCATCTTTCCTACTTTTGTAATGAAAAGTAGGAACAGCTAGGTGGCGCAATGAATAGAGCGCTGGGCCTGGAATCAGGGAAGCTCATCTTCCTGAGTTCAAAGCTAGCCTTACTTACACTACTTACCCCTATTTGGCTCGGTTTCCTCATCTGTAAAATGACTGTCCAAGAGTGGGTGTGAAGAGTCCGACACAACAGAAGCAATAAGAAGTAATAAGGTCTTACAGGGTCTGCCACATTTCTGTCATCTGCAATTCAGAGTTTCATCTCAAAACAATAAACCACACATTTGAAAACAGCTTCAAGAGGATGCATATGAAATCAGGAACAAGTAAGGTTCTTTCAGATGGCCAAGCCCCATCTAAGCATCCTCAGCTCTAACGAGGAAGGGGATGCTACCCAACTTTCTCTCTATTAGATTTTTCACTATCTTCTTTTACTCCAGTTTATTCAAAAAGTTCCCCAATTTCTTTAGGAAAGCTTACCTTCTTATTTAGCACCCTTTGCTTCTGGCTGGCTGTAAGAAGGCATGGTTCAGGGGAGAGCACTAAAGAGCCTCCAAGATCCACAAGTGTCTCTTCTTTTTTTATTTTATTTTTATTATTTAATTAAAAAAATTTTTTTAACAAGTATCTCTTTTTGACTTCTGCTATGCAGAGCTGTCTCCACTCCCAGGTGTCTGGATGACTGGAAAGATCCTTCCTATAGCTTAGTAAGCATTCCAGGAATAGGAAAGACAATGGGGAAACCATTTCCCAAGATGTTTTTGTTGAACAATCAAATTTTTCGTTGACTAAATCACTATATATTATACTTTTATATTTTTTACCTACATAGTAGATTCTCTACCCTCCCAACCAGAATGCCAAGGAGCCAAGGAGAAACCAACAAGCCAAGGAGAAAGGGAACCCAGCTTAACAGTAAGCGTTACATCCTGGGGTTTATCGGCACACCAACAAAGATGGCGGGTACATTCACCTAATTTAATGAAATTTGCAAAATGTATTATTCATCCAGTATAGCACCTAAGACAAAGAAAAAAGGAAAGCCCTCCTCCCTCCTTCCAAGAACTAACTAACACAGATGTATGAAACTTGACCGACCAACCAATTCTCAGCCCAGGCTCCAGACAGAATCCTGGAACCAATTCTACTTGGAGCAGTCGGCATGAAATGTAATGAAATTCAAAATAGACAGCATCCACATGCTACAGAGGGAAGTCATTAATATCCATGAATAATGATATAGCAAAATACCATCTGCTGGGATAATGTGGCAAATCTTTTAAAAAGTCCAATTAGCCCACGAACCAGAAACATGGAGCAAATAGGCTCCCCGGGCCACATGAGACCACACGTCCTTAATATCTCTATCAACTTTATATGTAAACGAAACTGGTGGTGACGGAAACATCAATTTAGGAATATATTTTTGATAATGTATTCATTATTCATCAGTGCATGGGTGCTATTTACGGGTAGAACAGAATGTTATAGTTTGCTAATTAAGACCACATATGTATTTTCATATATACTGGGTTTGTGGGGAAAAAAATAAATGTATCCATTATGAACACAGTATATTAATTTTGCGGTAACAATGTGGCTCGACTTTATCTTGGGAGAATGATATGAAGCATTTCTATTACCCTGATTATCCTGGGGAAAATTGTCTAGCTTGTGATGAGTTCACATATTTTAAGCCATTTCCTTGAGCTGTACTTTATGGAGCATATAGCTATTAAAGGAATAAAGCCTGTGATTGTGACTATTGTTATTATTATTATTCTGAAAAGAAAAGGTTCTCATTATAGAAATGTTGAGTAGGTCCCTTTCAGGCAGACTGCCTCAACTACTTCCTGCTTTAGGGAATAAATTGATAAGCAAAGCAACCTCCTTCTGAGCATCCACATGTTCTGTTAGCCTTTAATGGATAGAAAGCTGAACTTAGAGTCAAGGAGACCTGGGTTCTAATCATGATTCAGGCAGACAACTAGCTCCATGACTCTGGACAAGTCAATTAATCCTTCTCAGCCTGCAGCTTTCTCATTTGCAAAATGAAGGGGAGAGGAATAATATTCAGAAATATCTCCCATGCAAAATACTTTCTAAACTTTAAAGCTCCATATAAATGTAAATTATTTGACAAAGGCTAATTCTTTTTTTTTAAACCTTACCTTCCATCTTAGAATCAATACTATGTATTGGTTCCAAGGCATAAGAGTGGTAAGGGTGACACAGTGGGGGTTAAGTGACTTGCTAGGAAGTATCGGAGGTCATATTTGAATCCAGGACCTTCCATCCCCAAGCCTGGCTCTCAAACCATTGAGCCCCTAGCTGCCTCTGGCTAATTCTATTGGACAGAATACTGGACTAGGCATCAGAGTAGAGCAATAACCAGTGGTGGCCAGGGCTTTGCTGTAGGACATTAGACATGGTGTGAGGGGAAGCTGCTCCTTCCTCACCCTTGCTCAGATCCACCATTGCCAACCCACAAGTTGCTCTTCCAACCCAATGATCAACAAGTCACACAGCAGGCATGGTCTGCCTTCTTTCTGGGGTCAAGATCATTGTCATCTCTAGTCACACCCCTCCTCTGCCTCTCACTTTCTGGAAGGTAGACTTTGAGGAATCCATAGATCACAGACTACACTATAATGACAAAGGCCACATTCTTGAGGGCAGAAGTTCTTAACTTGTCATCCAAGACGTATATTTAGATTTCATGGGACAAAGCAACATCTTTACTTTCTCTAAAATTTAACTGAAATTTGTCATTTCCTTTAATCCTGAGAATAGACTGCCAAAGAGATCTAGGACACAAAAAAGTTAATATTTGGTCTAGAGAATGGGCCACACATTCTTCCTCCTCCATAAGTACATCTGAGTGTGTACGGTTCTGTCCCACTGTCCCTCTGGTGGACTTCCCAGCAATGCTCCTACTATGTTCTGGGATCTCCCTCACACTGACAGTGCCCTGGAACTTTGTTTTCTGAGGACCAAAAGTGACTCAAGTCTCCTCCCTTCCCTGCTTAGCAAAGGAGCCAAAATTGATCATTATAGTTCTGACAGAGGATTTGAGTTCTAATTTCAGTTCTGCTACTAATACGCCTGGGGGCAGTGATTTAATACATCTATGCCTCAGTTTCTTCACCTGCAAAATACCTCTTTGAAGGACTGTTGGAAGGATTTAATGTTTAATGAGTTAACAGAAGTAAAAACTCTTTGAGGAAATTGAATGAAATATAAAAGCTTAAGATATTAGGACTAGCATCCTAGAAAACAAGTTACCAAGGCATCAACCCTAGAGAGGCAAGTAGGCATCTGAACAGAGCTACAAGATTCTCACTGAGAACTCCTGGAAAACTGGGTTGAAGAAGTAGGAGGTAGGAAGAAAGCAAGGTTTGTAGTCAGAGAACTGTAGAGGTCATTGAGCCCATTATTTACTCCATCAGTGATGTCAGGAAAGTTACTTGATTTCTCTGGGTCTGTTTCTTCACCTATGAGGAGGTTGGTCTAGAGGACCTCCTAATGCCTTCCAGTTCTGGATATTATTCCTGTTTACAATAGGCCAATGAAGCTTTTTTACAGGATTCCTATCCACCTCATCTGCTGTGTTTGATCCATCTGCTATTACTACTGTAATTACTTAGGTTGTAAGGGATAGGATTTGATCCACAGGCCATTTGTTCTATTTGTAGAACAAATGAGGAGTTTATGGATTTGATGAGCAGTATGGTCATGTCTCATTTTTCACATGAGCAAGAAGTCAGATGAAGCATGTGTAATTAAAAAAACCCATATGATCCAAATCATTTGTTATTTGATTTTGGAGTATTGTAGGACACCCAGATCCATATGTCTAGATCAGTGATTCCCAAGGTGGGTGCCACTGCCCCCTGGTGGGTGCTGCAGCAATCCAGGGAGGCAGTGATGGCCACAGGTGCATTTGGGGATGGTGAATAACTGTAAAGGGGCAATGATAGTATGTGACAGAGGGCGCTAAGTAATATTTTTTTTCTGGAAAGGGGGCGGTAGGCCAAAAAAGTTTGGGAACCACTGGTAGATATTCACATAATTGTTTCCTTGGTTGGCTGTGACTCCAGCATCGGGGGAGATACCCTAAGTATAAAACAAGAAATCTACTCATAAGTAATCAAAAACTCAGCATAACTCACATTTATATGGCACTTCAAGGTTTGGAGAACTCTTTCCTCACAACTTGAAGGCAGGTTATATGAGGAGGTCCCCTGTTTTACAGAAGTGAGTTGCCCATAGAGATGGTAGCTGGTAGAACTGGGATTCCAACCCAAGTCTCCAAGTCCTGGCTCCAAATCCAAGATTGCTTCTACTCCATCAATTTTGCTCTCTTATAGAGAACTGTTTCTAAGGTTTTGGTATTTCTAAAGAAATGGAGTTTTCATTATGAGATCAGGCACTCTTCTTAGAATAGCTAAATTGCCTTTGATCTCCGGGCCAAATAAATTCTCTCTTTTGGAAATGATTCAGTTCATAGGAGATGGTTCAGAGACACTCCATAGTATCAGAAATCTAAAACTCGGGGCTGAGAGATAAACCATTAAGGTCTTTAATCACCCATACCATCTAACTTTCAATCCCAAAAGAAATTTTAGTAAGTGAATGAATGAAGAGAGTTATCTGTCCAACTATTGAGAAAACAACTTTGGGGCCTAGTTAAAATTAAGCTTTTTTTTTTAACCAATAAAACTAAGATGGACTAAATCCAAAGTATGGATCAACTGTCCACAAGTCTTAAAGACAGATGAGAAGGGATTTGGCCAGATATCTCATAGCTAATAAACATGAGATTGGGTTTGAACCTAGCCCTTCCTGTAACACCTTTCAAATAGTAACTATTTCATTCATTGTACCAAACCAATCAGTTTCTGGCACATAGTAGACACGTAATATAAGTGTTTATTGATTAATTCCTGACCCCAAGCCCAACACTCAAGTTTAACATTACTTTGTAATTTCTTACTTTAGAAAAATGAAGCTAGACCTTCAGCATAATTTTAAATTATATAACATTTATTGAAATATAAAGATCTGAATTTATACATTTTAAAACAAAATAAAAAAGGGGTATTCGTATTGCATTTTATACCAATAGTCTCTCCCAATCAATTTGCCCTCCTCACATAATACACCACACCATTATTTTGGAAACACTTTTTTTTTATTATTCTAAAATATACTTTTTGGACATTCAAAAGTGCAACAGTTAACGTGCCTGTGGGGTATATCACAGTCAAAAAAATATAAACAAAGGCAGTGATACAGCTTGTCATAAATGTTTTGGCAGTATTCTCCGTCTATATAGAAATACATATATACATATGGATGTATAACATCACCTTATCTTACGTCCCTCTTCACAAAACAGGACCATTTTGTACAAGTTGTCAGACCACATTTTAAGGAAATCATTGACCATTAAAAACTCACAAGTCGCATTTCTTAGGCTAGCTTTTGATTGTCATCATACAAACGGAGAGCTGGTAGGATTGACGATTTTCCTTCTGGTGGCTTCTCACAAGGAAGCCATAAGCAAACAAACAAACAAACAAACAAATTGCAATACAATGAAAACACACACAACAAAATATTGTTCCAGGACACAGACTAGAAATGATAGCCCAGTGACTGAGCTTTTGACAAAGAGGACTGTGGAAGCCACTGGTCCAAGAGCTCAGTATATGTTGTGCCAGGAGACACGATGGGTAGGTGCAGAGCAAAAACAGAAAGCATCAATGGAAGGCTACAAGAGAACGGGTGATTGGTTGATAAACTGAGAAGTCTTGAACTGTGATTCTGGAAACACGAATGCATTTCAAGTCGGACTGGTTCTCGAAACTCCAGTTATTTTGTCCCTTGTAACAGGCAGAGCTCCGTGGGCTTAGGCTTTAAACAAGAGCATCCAAGAAAGAAAAGGATTATGTTGAGAGTGGGTACCAATCAGGCACCTAGTTGTTGCTCATACATCTTCTGAAATCACCGCCTGCTAGTGTAAAGAGTGATTTACTGTAGCTAAAGGCTGTGTTTCATTTATATGGTGTCAAAAATCAAAAGATATTGCAGAGTCTCAAGTCTATGTTTTTACAAACAACTGATTCAAATGGTTTAGACAGATTGACCATTTTGTTACCAAAAAATGAAGCTACTTATTCCAAAAGGACTTATAGAATACAACAAATACACCCTCCTACTCAAAATGTTGAGCTAAAATTTTATCCACCTTGTATGAATGGCTTCATTTTACCCGCTGCTCTTCTTTTTAACTCAAAGCCTAATCACAATAATTGCTATACAAAGAAGAAGTAAATAAACCATGGGAGCTCTGAAAAACCCGCAAACCCTAAAAACTAGCTTTCTTGATCCCAGCTAATACAGAAGAACTATACAAAAGGGGCCTAACTTGCCAGGTATATGATATGGTCTGGTTAATCTGAAACTAAGAAGTTCGAAAGGCAGCCCTGCAATTGTGGCTACTAGTCAAATTCCAAATTTCAGATTGCTCTTTTTCTCCCATTCTTCAATTTGGTTCAATTGAACATTTATTAAGCACCTACTCTATGTGAAGCATTGTGCTAGGCACTGGGGATATAAAGATACACACACTCATGTGCACACACACACACACACACACACACGGAAAAAACCTGTCTCTGCCCGAAAGGAGCTTACATTCTACCTTAAATCAACTTCCTATAATCTGATGCGTACCATAGAACCCCAACCAGCAAAGCTAGAGAAGGCTGAGGGGTTTTAGATTGTTTCCAATACAATTCAGGGCTTTAAGATTTCCTCGGATAATTTTTGATTCTGGGAACACCAGAATGACAGCAGCCACAAATCCTCCTTGTTGCTAATGTATCTTCCGCAAGAAGCCTGGCCAAGCATAGACTTGTCCATTCGCACAGGAGGGAACATTTACTGCTTGACAAGTTTCGTTATTTCAAAGGGAGTTAGCTATTTTTTTAGTACAACAGGTTAGGCAATGTCTTATTTTACAAAGAACAAAAACCCCAGAACTTGGGACTGGTCTGGGTGACGCTACATGGTTTTTTTTTTTCCTCTATGCTCAACTAACCTTAATCTGCTAATGCTATTATCATCTTCTATAGCCAAAGTTTATTCAATATAAATGCCCCAAACTCAGTAAAGTCATTACCTACTTAGTACGGCTGATCTTGGTTGCTGGATTTGTGTTGATGTTTCCAAATTGTGCTTTCTCTGAAGGGAGATGTGTTCGAAGTTACACATTTAGTATAAATGATGACAGTAGTCGTGTTATTAATGTAGTTAGCAATATGTAAAAGAGTTGTCGGGCTTCTTCTAAACAGCCCAGTTCTATCAAAAGAAGGTTTGTTAATGATTATCTTTCTTCTTTATTATTCAACACTAAAAAAAGAGTCCGGTAACTTGCTATAGTACCAGTATCCTTTACGGTTCAAAAGTGGTTTTGCATGTACTTCGCATGGTAGCCCAACAGCAGCTGACATGGGATTTCAAAGGGGAAGTACATAAATGTTTTTAAGTGGTCTCTTCAGAAGTCCAGAGAATATATTCAATACAAATCTAAACACATCCTCAGCTACTTATTTACATAATTACAATGATGGTGCTGTGATGCAATGAAAATTCTGTTCATCAGAGTCATCAATGCCCTTGAAACAAAAAGCTGGTCCCTTTTCCTTTTGTCCATCTACCTGGAAAAAAGAAAAAACTCTGCAATTATTGCTGAGATGCTATAGAAGTATTGCTAGGAGCAACACTGAAGTAGTCCATTCCAGAGTATCTCACTCATTCATATTCAGCATGATATCTGAGCCCTCAAGGGGAAGTTTTCTTTACAAACTGAGCCTCCTTGTATCATTTGCATTGCAATAAAGTGGTTTTCTGAAGGATGTTCAAGTCTTTAGACCGAATGGTGAGCATCTCTCTTTTCAGAAATGGAATAGTGCCACAAAATCCTTGACCATTACAGGAAGCTGTCTTCGACCAGGTCTGAGGGGTCTATCCCAATGTCATCCATCATGTCGATGTCCTCGATGGTTTCATCCTCTCTCTTGATGAAGGTGGAGCTGCTGGAACCTGTCTCAATGGCACTTTCCTCAGATGTCTGGGAACTGGGGAAGACAGAGAATATGGGAAACTGAGGTTCATCGCTAAACCTGCTGGATTATGGTTACAAAGGGTATTTGCCCTTCCTGAATTTATTATGACACTGTTTGCTCAGTTGGATTGGTGGTTCCTTGTTATTCTGTTATTTTTCATTCCTACCTGATTCTTCCTGACCCCATTTAGGGTTTTCTTGACCAAGATACTGGAGTGGTTTGCCATTTCGTTCTCCAGCTCACTTTCCAAGTGAGGAAACTGAGGCAAATAAGGTTAAGAGACTTCTCTGGGGTCACACACTTAGGAAGTGTCTAAAGCTGGATTTGAACACAGGAAGGTGACTCCACAGCCTGCACTCTATCATCTGTACTACCTAGCTTTGCAGTTGGGTTTCCTTTTATCAAAAATAAAGAAATTTAAAAAGTAGTAGTAAAATGCTCATTATCTGTTGTAATGTAGTGATTCAGATTAGGGATTACATAAATAAATGCAAATAACAGGCAATCTCCAGAGCCATTTTGGCATCCTATTTAATTCTTCTCTTCCTAAACTTCTCTTTACAGCCGCTTAAAAAGTTGCCATAGTGATCAACCCATTTCAATAACTTCTATAACTACCCCGCTTACCTCTGGTAGAAATGCTCACTGCTACAACCCAAAGGAAGGCAGCCAGAGAAGAGAAAGGCTCCGAACCAAAGAGTTTGTGTCAGGAGACTCTGCTCCTGCCAGTGAGGCTCTTCAGTGTTTTATTGCAAATGTGCTGTGCATCCTTCACTTACCAATACTTCCCTCCCTTGAAATAAATAATAATACTGAAGCTAGAAACAGGGATGATCAGTCTCTAGGCATGAAGGCAGCTAGGTGGCTCAGTCAATTGAGTTCCAGACCCAGAGACAGGATGTCCTGGGTTCAAATCTGGTTTCAGACACTTCCTACATGTGACCCTGAGACACTTAACCCCCACTGCCTAGCCCTTTATCATTCTTCTGCCTTAGAACCAATACATGGTATTAATTCTAAGCTAGAAGGTATGGATTTAAAAAAATCTCTAAGCAGGCAGCTGAATAGTGACTCTAGACAAGTCACTTCCTTTGGATCTCAGTTTATTCATCTGTAAAGTAAATGGGTTGGGAAGAATGGCTTCCCTATACCTTATTACATCCTTCTCAGTTCAAAATCCATGATCATAGAACAATATGGTCCACAGATGATGCCTACCTGTGTCTGTTTCTCTTGCCTAGGTCATCTTCGGGGATAGGGTCAATGTCAGGCAGAGGGATGATATAGCCACTGTCAGCACTGAGCCTCTGTTCATCATAGCTGCCCTCCCAGTCCTTCATCTGGTCTTCATTTTTGTAGGTGACACCAATGTAAGTGTTATCACAATCCACTCTCATGCGAGCAACGGCAGGGTGGTCACTCTTCAGGAAGTCCAGGTGGATTTTCTCGTAACTCTGCAAATATCAATTTTATATCATTACTCAGGTGCTACTGACCTGACGGCAGAAAGGGAAGGCAAGGGGGAAGAAAATGATCGTTCAGGAACTGTGCTAAGCACTTTACAAATATTATCTCATTTGGTCCTCAGAACAACATCATAAGGTAGGTCATTCCCATTTTATAGTTGAGCGAACAGGCAGAAAGAGGTTAAGTGACTTGCCCAGGCACCTAGTGAGGAAGAATGTCTGAGGCCAGATTTGGATTCATATTTTCCTAACTCCAGGCCAAACAGAAATAAAGGAATCAAGAATGATTCTCAAGCTAGGTGGCTTAAGAGCCTGGCTTAGAGAGAAGAGGTCCTGGGTTCAAATCTGGTCTCAGACACTTCCTACCTTTGTGACCTTGGGCAAGTCACTTACCCCTCATTGCCTAGCCCTTACCACTCTTCTGCCTTGGAGCCAATACACAGTATTGATTCTCAAATAGAAGGTAAGGGTTTAAAAAAATAATGACTAAAGACAATGTCTTCAAATTCATTTGTCACTTTCCTTCCTGATAATTCATAAGGTAGACTCAGAGGCCAATGATCCAAGAGACTGCAGACCAGAAGCAAGGGCAACTAGACGGTTCAGTGGATAGAGAGACAGGTCTGGAGATGGAAGGACCTAGGCTCAAATCTGGTCTCAGACACTTCCTGGGAAAGTCACTTAACCCTATTTGCCTAGACCTTGCCCTTCTGTCTCAGAATTGTTACAAAGACAATAAGTAAGGGCTTAGTAAATAAATAAATGAATAAATAACATCTGAAATTTCCAGTGCACTAATGTCTAGGAAACTGGGTTAAAAGAGAAAAAGTATGAAGAATCCAGAAGTTGAGTAATCAAACTCAATATCTGGGAGGTGACTGAAATATTTCTCCATTCCTCAGCTCTCGTGAAGAGAGTTGTTTCTTTCATGTATGTGGTGGCATTCCATACTCTTCCTTGAAATTGCATTCATTAATCTGCACAAAGCAGATAATCAACTGTGGTAAAAGCAAGCCACGGATAGCATCTGTCCAAGTCATCTGGTAAAAACCAGTTTTCCACGGATTTAAGCGGATTCCGCTCGGCAGTTTAATGAAGTGTGGTTGCCCTGAGATGGCTAGCCACACTGTCATTTCAAGCACTCTAACATCTGGGAAATAAAGCATTTACAGGTGTTGCTAACAGAAGGCACAAAGATGAAAGAGGCGCCCTGCAGGAAATGGGGTGCACCGCCTTGAACAGATGACTTGCACTAAGCATTTCCACCTGATACCTGAGGAGCAGCCTTTGAATCCAGAGGCTGTCTTCCATCGTCACCATTTTGAAAAAATTCCTTTATTCGAGTGTTGCTCAAAGAGGAGTCACCATCGGGAATTTCTGCCATCTTTGTTCTGCGCCTTTTCCAAACTTCATATGTAGCGGGTGTTTAAAAAATGTGAGGCAACACAGTATAGGGACTAGGGAATTGGCCCTGGAGTCAGGAAGAGCTGAGTTCAGTTGTATGACTGTGGGCAAATCACTGAGCCTCAGTTTCTATATCAATCAAATGGGAATGATAAATAACTCCTATGGTACATAATTCAGAGGACCAGGAGTCTGTCACTTAAAAGGCTTTTTTCCTCTAGAAGTAAACTATTGAAATCTCCTCATTTTCAGATGAGGAACCTAAAGCCCAGATTGGTTAAGGGATTTTCTCAAGGTTACATATAAATGATTCAAACCTAGGTTCTGTGACTCTATACTTAGCATCTTTCCTACGGTAGTTGAGTTGTTGGGAAAACCGAGTGAAAAAACATACCTAAGGGGCTTTATGAATCTTTAAAAAATCTATAGTTGTGCTTGTTTGAATTTCCCTCCTCCAGCCTCCAAGGAGACCCACTCACAGCCTTCCCAGATGGCTAAGAAACAAACCTTCTTATACTGTCCAGGGAGCAGATTTTCCACAATCTCACTCAGGTGATAAAAGGAGGGTCTCTTCTCGGGTTCGCTGTTCCAGCACTTCACCATGATCTCATATCTAAAGAGGGAACAGAATCCAGCATGAGAAGGAGCAGAGCCAGTCCCCACCCCAGCTGTAGCGCCACAGGCAAGAAGAGGTGCCCAATGACAGATTCAAAAAAAGCTTACACTTCACTGGTGGCATGGTCGGGTTTGGCCATCCGGTATCCACTTTTGATTTTATTATAGAAAGTAGAATCCACCATCATTCCAGGATAGGGTGTGCCTCCTGAACACAAAAACATCCCCAAAACAACATTACCAAACAAGGAGATGGGCTATTCATTTAAGTACTGTAGGAAACAGCAGTGCTTACACAAATCACACTGGTGGTGCTGGGTCTAACTGGGGATATAACTAATCACATTCCAAAGTATGTGGAAGAGAAGTCAAAGCCCCATTCTAAAAAAAAAGAATCTTAATTGAAGTAACGTGCCCTTGCAGCTAAACTGGAACACTGTTCAGAGCTCCAAACAAATGGCTTGCTTGTTAGAGAAACAACCTCTCTACTGACCAGGAAGGTATGCTAGAGGGAGATAAGGTAAGAAGGGCGATAAATCACATGGGAATTCTCCTTTGACTTTTTTGAAGGAAAAGCGCTCAGTGTATTGAGAACCAGGCCTAGAGACGGGAGGTCCTAGGTTCAATCTGACCTCAGACACTTCTCAGCTGTGTGACCCTGGGCAAGTCACTTGACCCCCCATTGCCTACCCTTACCACTGGAGAGGGCTCCCGGTTTACTGGGTCCTCTCAGGCTTGTCTACATTGGTCTGGATGCATTCTGTTAGTATCCAGCTATCAGTTCACATGGTTTCTCATGCCTGCTTCCAACTTTTGGAATGACTGTGGATGTGCTGGCTCGAGTGACACAGGTAAAAGGACTCTGCATCATCAAAGTACCCTAAGGTGCTCCACCTAGATGACATCTTATTTGGTATGTTTATATATATGCAGAATCAAATGGAAAATTAAGAAAATCATTTGAATAAACAAGGAGGAAGAAAAGTCACTTTCATCTTAAAACTTCAGGGAATTGAGGAAAACGTAGGATTTGAACCTTGAATAATTTCAATAACCTCCTCGATTCTCCAGACCCAGCCAGAAGCTGCACTGTGCAACATAAACTGTCATTATGAGACGCTAGTATGCATTCTATTAGAGGAGAAGTAGACTATTCTGGGTGAATGACAGAAGAGAAAGTTCACTCTCACCATTCCTTTAGATCAGTGATGGGCAAACTTTTTAAAGAGGGGGCCAAAGGAATGGAAATGCTCATCTGTCAGTCTGTTTCTAAGGCAATTCTTTCGAAGTTTCATTGTATTGTATCCTACTCATTGTATGCATCAGATCAGGAATAATGTCACCTGGCAGGATAGAACATTTCAGAGGGCCGCATCTGGCTTGTGGGAAGTAGTTTGCCCATCACTGCTTTAGAGTAACATGGGAATATGTGAAACATTTTTATGCCACTTGCCTTTCAGGGCCCAATTCAAGTGGTCCATGACTAAGTATTTCTTTCTTTTCTTGAAAAGCACCCTTGTTTTTAATCACCAGCAGAAAGTAAGCTCTGGAGAACAGATATAATTCCTTTTCCATCTTTGTTACTGGAGCACTGAACACAGAGTCTAACACAAGT
>NC_058135.1:163897040-163941013 GCF_016433145.1 Gracilinanus agilis
GAGAGAGAGAGAGAGAGAGAGAGAGAGAGAGAGAGAGAGAGAGAGAGAGAGATGGATGGAGGGAGGGAGAGAAAGAGGGAGGGAGGGAGAGAGAGAGAGAGATTGGGAGAAGGACCATGAAGTGTCTATAAAGTCTCATTAAAGTGAGTTATACAGGATCAAAGCTGGAACTGTAGGTTACAGACTATATTCCATTATGAAAATCAAAATATGTTGTCATTGTGCCAAATATTCTGTGGTCTCTCCAGACATACCCTAACCATAAAATATATAATCTAGGGGCAGCTAGATGGCTCAGCAGATAGAGAGCCAGGCCTGGAGTCAGGAGAACTGGGTTCAAATGTGGTCTCAGATACCTCCTAGCTGTGTGACCCTGGACAAGTCACCTAAGTCCAATTGCCTAGACCTTACTGTTCTGCTTGGAATTTGATACTTAGTATCAATTCTAAGACACAAGATAAGGGTTTTTAAAAAATAAAATATATAATTGAGAGTTAGAAAGGACCTCAGAAGCCATCTGAAAGATGAGGAATAAAAGACCCAAACAGGTGAATTGGCTTGCCCAGAGTTACATGGATATTACAAAACCATGATGAAAATTCAGGATGACTCGCATACAGCTCAGTCCTTTTTCCAATATATCATGTTAACTTTTCAAAAACAATTGGTCTATTTTAAGGAGTTTCTGTTTACCCAGGTATATGCCTGCAGAATCAAAATGGCATCTTCAATCCATGTTTTGGGGCATAAAACAGTCCACATGAATTGCCATAGAACCAACAGCTAGAGAAACTGAAGCCACATGTGAACATGACAGAAATGAACAGATCATGGCATAACGTCATGATTTTAGTCCATTCTTTCTGCTGGGCCCAACTCCATTCCCAACATGACATCACTATCCTTAGTTACCCAGAAGAGGTAGGT
This sequence comes from Gracilinanus agilis, assembly GCF_016433145.1. NCBI lineage: Eukaryota > Metazoa > Chordata > Mammalia > Didelphimorphia > Didelphidae > Gracilinanus > Gracilinanus agilis. The sequence goes on from NC_058135.1 coordinate 163,897,968, forward strand.
TCTGTAATCTAATAATTCTAAAAAGAAAAGGAGAAGCCAATTAAATGGACCAGATACTTACACTGCCCTTGGACACATAGTTGGAATCATGCATGATGTCTCTGGCCAGGCCAAAGTCACAAATCTTCACGATTTTTCCTTGAGCCAGAAGGACATTCCGAGCAGCCAGATCACGGTGCACACACTGTACAGAGATACACGCACCATTAAAGAGCTGGCTCGTGCAATGGGGCTGAGAGCCTTCCTGCTTTCTACCCATTCCCAACCATGCCCCCAATCTTGAAAAAGAAAAGACTTTCCACTCTTCTAGATATTGCCAAGGAAAGTCTACATAACCATAAGACAGTACCATCAACCATCAACCTACTGTGGTTTTCATCACAAAGACTGACATCAGTGATGGTGAGATAGCTGAATAAAGGAGAGGTACTCGGAATTCCCCTTCTACTTGTACCCTAATCTATGCAGGAGCTTTTTCTCTATAAGAAAAAAGTAACTACTTTTGCTTGGAATCGCCTTCTTCTTCCCCCAAAGACACAATTCCTAAGGCTTCCCTCCCTCATCCCCCAACTCAGGGCTAGACACTCCTTGTTCTTAGTCTCTTGAAGGCACTTACATTTTTCGAAGCCAAAAACTCCATTCCTCGGGCTACTTGATAGGTGAAGCTTAGCAGATCCAAAAGACTGAGACCTTCTGAGCTATCATCGGAAAGGAGGTTTTTCACTTCTGGGTCTGTTGTAAAATAAGAGAGGCTGTTAGGAGTGAATTGAATGACATGAGGATAAACAACAGAAGTGAAGGAAGACTTTCTTCCCACTGTAAGAACACTCAGATCACAGGAAGGTTCTTTCCTCAGAGAAAACCACTACAAAAATGTTTCCTAGCCACATGGATGTATTTGGAGCGCTTTTCAAGAAGGACTAAGTTAATGTCCTACAAATATCTTATTATCCAATTTCCAAATTTCTTTTCTTTATGACCAGATTCTTGCCAACTACAGAAAGAAAGAAAGAAAGAAAGAAAGAAAGAAAGAAAGAAAGAAAGAAAGATGGTGTTTTCCTCTATGAAGACAGCCATTTCTAGGCGCTATAGAAAAATAATAAAAAGGAAAAGTGCTATTTTCCTACAATATAATTTGGTTCATATCTTTCTCTTTCTATTATTTTGTTTAAAAAAATCCTCGAATATCACTTTAGATATGATAGCAATCCTCAGGTCTGTGTCAAATCTTGCTTTAGTTTGGTTGAAACTTATCCATTTTTCTCAGCTAGTATGACTTGAAATGTTCCCAGAATTTTAGGGGAAGAAGGAAGCTGTCTGTGCCAACAGTTCTTAATTCTTTTTTGAAAATTTTCAGAGAAGAACGACTCTAGCCATGCACTGATTTCTGCTGGCTAGTGAAATCTGTAAAAGTAGACTCTAGCTGCCAACTTAGTCTAAGATTTAGAGTGACTCGGGTTCTCCTTCTACTTAGAGCCAAGCTCTGGCTGGGAAATGATGTGGACAATTCTTAAAGTGCATGGCAAAAAGGGGCAGGTAGGTGGCTCAGTGGATTGACAGCCAGTCTTAATTATGTGAGGTCCTGTAGTTAAATCTGGCCTCAGATAATTCCTAGCTGTGTGACCCTGGGCAAGTCACTTAACCCACATTGCTTAGCCCTTACCAACTCTTCTGCCTTGGAACCAAAACATAGTATTGATTTTAAGATGGAAGGTAAGAGTTTAAAAAAAAGTGCATAGAGAAGGAAGTCACTATCCTAGCATAATCTGTAAAAGGGGGTTAGAAATTCATCCATTTGGCAACTAGTAGTGAATGCTGTGAAACTGGAGAAATATAAGATATTACATGAGTATGTTGTATTGCAAATTTTACAAATTAGGACATGTAAATGAGGCTCAAATGAAGTGACATGTTTAGTAAAGTACTTTGTAAGCTTTAAAACATTATACGTAGGCAGTTATTATATCTTAACATCTAAAAATCGTCAGTCATCCTATAATGATGCTGAAAATCCTCTGGGTTGAGCCAATACTTTTTTTTTAATTTTAATTTTTTAAAACCCTTACCTTCTGCCTTGGTATTGGTTCCAAGGCAGAAGAGTGGTAAGAGCTAGGCAATGGGGGGTCAAGTGACTTGCCCAGGGTCACACAATTAGGAAGTGTCTGAGGCCAGATTGGAACTCAGGACTTCCCATCTGTGGGCCTGGCTCTCAATCCACTGAGCCACCCAGCTGATCCCGAGCCAATAATTTTATCATCCATTTAATGGAGGGGGGGAAATGAGGTCAAGGTAAGTCAAGATGAAACGATGAAAGGTAATTGTCATTACCCCTACCCAGGGTGGATCATTTGCTCAAGAAAGCTGTCACGTACATATGGGAATGCTGCTGTATTCGAATACTGCAGAAGGGCCCTTTCCCATTTACCTGATACAGATTTCTTCTTGTACGACGCAGGCCGATCATACATCGATCTTTGGATATCTGAATATTTAGAGCCCTGTTTTCTCTCCAGCATGGGAACGTATTGTGTGGTGTCAGCTTGCTTCATGTCCATATAATCCCCATTGTTTTCAAAGGATAAAATGACATAGCTGGAAATACACAAAAGCAGATGTGATCCAATCTTCCCCTTCAAATAAATCAGTGACAAGAACTCTCTATGAAAACGACGTTTCATGTCCTCCACACAGCTGTCCACTAAGAGGACAGCTCTTAAGGACAGAGGGGACTCAATAAACTCTCACTTGGCATTCCAAGGCATTTCACATCTGGTTATGTATCTCGTGCTTCTACAAAGGGAATCGCTTCTCTTGGTGCCACCAGAGGCTCCAGGACACAAAGAGACTAAATGTCCCCAGCAAAGAAACCCAGTAACAGCCGGGCGTGAAGAGCTCAACATCCCAAGTCATAACTAGCCTCTGTTTTGCCTCCCTCAGCCATACCACATTTTACAGAACTTAAGTGGTGTCTAAGTGGCCACAGGCAAGTGGCTCCAAGAACCCTTCTATCTATAGCGTCCATTCAAACCAGGCAAGATCTTCCCATACGATGCCGAGAAGAATGGCTCATTCAAATTGGGCTAACCGGCTGAACAGTCATGAATACACCATGGTCCAAATTTTGTTGACAGAAGATTACTTAGCAATAGTATCTACACTTTCTATCTGGAAAGACTTAAACTTGGCAAGATAATAAACTCTCACCTCCTAGTGCTTTCATCAGCGGAGTTCATCCCAAAGATGTCCAGCTCTTTCTTTGTCTTCTCTGGATGGTGGCTCAGGAAGTTGTCTCTGTTCTTATGCAGGTAGTTGACTAAATCCCCATAGAAGCAGTATTCAGTGATGATATAAATGGGCCCTGGAAGAACAAAAAAGAAAGTGAAAATGACTATAACAAGGAGAAGCAAATTCCAGGACAAAAAAGAAGTCAAATAGTCCCTCTATTGAGAAACATTCACGCTTCTGCTCAAAGACAACGAACTTTTTTTTTTTAACCCTGACCTTCCATCTTGGAATCAATACTATGTATTGGTTCCAAGGCAGAAGAGCGGGAAGGGATAAGCAATGGGGACCAAGTGACTTGCCCAGGGTCACACAGCTGGGAAATGTCTGAGGTCATATTTGAACCCAGATTCTCTAGGCCTGACTCTCAATCCAATGAGCCACCTAGATGCTCCTAGACAGTGAACTCTGAGCAAACCTTGTAAGACTTCAGACAACTCAAATGAAAACACACATGGTCATTGGCATATGTGTATGTCGGAGATGGGAAGGAGATTGACACGTTCAATCATATTCAAAACCAAAGTCAAAATATTTATTCCCAGATCGTCAAACCTACCTGACTTGGTACAGGCTCCTAAAAGATTTACGATATTTAAATGGGGTCCCAGGTGAGTCATAATCTTCAGTTCTGACATGAGAGCCTGTTTTTCACTGGATCTGGCTGTGGCTGTTGAAGAAAGAAACCACATCATTTAAGTTGAGCTGGACAGCCTCTGTTCTTACAAAAGGCCAATATTACATCATTGAAGTCAAAAAAGCATTAATTCCATCATCGTGCACTCTGTTTTATTTATGCTCTGTCTATAGAGGGATATCTTAAATTGGAAGGAGAAGGAGGTCGGGCATCTAGTCGCTAGCCTTTATGGTAAAGAGAAACCATTTAAACCAACTGTAGATGTTTCATTATATTGATGGAGGTGAAGTAGAGGAGAATAAAGACAACTAAAATCAATGAAGTACATTAAAAACTGTAAATGTGATGGAAAGAAGGTCCCAGGCTCCTCACATGCCCAAGGGTGGTTCCCCTGAGGAGAATTTACAGGCGGACAAAGAGGAAAGTCAGATTGGATGGGCAGACAAGGATGGGTTACAATCTGCATCAGTCGAGGGAATATGCTAGAACTACTGGAGTACTGAAGGACATTCATGTTTTTCTTCTTCTTTCTCTAACTTTTAATAAGAGCAGTGACAAACAGAAAAATGGATATATTTGAAATTCATTTCATTCATTTTCTCTGCTCTCCTGGGTGAATGTGCTAATGAGTGAGGAAATGTCCAAAAAAAGAACAGTAAAAAGAAGAAAATTTGAGACAACCGATAAATTGGAAGGATAATTAATCCCCTTTCAACCAAGATCTGATCCCATTGTTAATGCAACAATGACCAGTAATATTACTACTGAGATATACTCATCTAATCAGAATGGTAAGAGTTTCTTTAAATTGTGCCATGGATAATAGTGTTTTCTTTTGTTTCTGTAAAACTCTTTAGGCTTCAAAAAAGAGATACAGTTGCAGAAAAGAAGCAAAGTTTCAGAGGTAAAGAAGACTCCTAAGATTTCCAGGTAACGACTACAATGTTCAAACCAATTTGATGATTTAATGATCATTGTATCCTCTTCAGGATTATTGTGAAAGAGAGTAGAGTGCCAGCAATTTTAAAAAATGCTCCATTCTTACGTTTTAACATTTTCACCGCCACCTTCATCACAGGTTGGGAACGGCTTAATCCATAGGCGGTTCCTTCCACCACTTTTCCAAATGCACCTGAGCCCAAGATTCGGCCTAAAGGGAACATAAATCATTAATTCACTCAAGTGTTAAACATCACCTTAGCGTTATTTACTACCCCTCAGCATTCCTATATGTGTGAGTGATGGGAGTGAACATAATTATTCCTCCAGCATCTTATGCCAAAAACCGACCAGAGGCCTCGGAGAACGGCATTAGGGTATTTGTTTTGATCATATAACATTTGCAAGTTAAAGATAGTAGAGAGAAATGAGCTTGCAGCCCTTCTCAATGGCGGTACACCACCAAGAGCTGTAGCTAACTGGGACAAAAGGGGCTTCTCCTCAGAATGCTAAAAGGTGCCCGGAGGTCTCTGGCTCCTTGTAGTGACTGTCATTCCCCATTTCAACAAGAAATATTCATCATCAGCCTGAAACTCCATGTGGTGGGACTCCTCTAAGGTCCCCACTGCCACAGCATTCTTCCAAGAAGGCAAACTCTTCTCAAAACACAAGGGAGGGGCAAGGACACAAGAAGTGACCTTTCTCTTGACCCAACAAGACTCCTGCCAGTAGCACCTTGATGAATGCTTCTTGTCCCAGGTGAAACTACACTGACCCCCCTGGAGAACTTTGGGTGAGGCTCTCCCTGTACCTTTGCAGGGATTCCATGCTTTGCATCTGCACACAACACTACAGTTCTATCACAGGTTCCCTCCCTGGGTCAGACGTCCATAGACCAGCTTTAGCTAGCTTCATTCAGCAAATACCTTCAAAAAGCCCTTTGGTTCTTGTATCCCTTTTTTTTCTCCACAAAATAGTGATATTTCATATACTGTTTACTGTCAAGAATCACACGAGAAGAAAACTCATATTTTCTGTTTCATTTAAATTTCTCCACTTTTTCTTTAATAACAAAACCAAAAAATCCTTTTCATTTTATTTCGTAGATATTGATACACAATTTCAGGTAACTACATCTTCCTCCAGGTGTGTCTATACCTCACAGTATCTACAGGATTGTGCTAAGCATCAGGGAAAAATAGGAATACTCTTTTTTTTTAACCCTTTACCTTCCATCTTAGAATCAACATTGTGTATTGATTCTGAAGCAGAAGAGCGGTAAGGGCTGGGCAATGGGGGTCAAGTGACTTGCCCGGGGTCACACAGGTAGGAAGTATCTGGGTTCAAATTTGAACCCAGGCCCTCCAGCCTGGCTCTCAATTCACTGAAACACCTGCCCCACCCTCCCCCAGATTGCCATACCCTTGAAGAGCGTACATCTAACAGTGAAGTTTGCAGGGATGAAAGCTAGATCATCATCATCATCAGGCAGCTTCTGATCAGGGTATACTTTGCTTTATGCAAAAATGTGTTTATACAAAATTATGTGTTAATCCAATTGCATTTTAAAGGCATGGGGGACTTGCTATTTAAATCAGTCTAGTACAAGGGGTCTGTTTGTAAATGTGAATAATCTTCTCTCATTAGCACTTTGTCATCTGCTGTCTTGTTCTCTAATTATGTATGTTAGCTCCTTGAGGACAGGAGCTGTCTGATATTTCCTGCCTTTTGGGGGTACCCTTCACAGCACCGGACATTCAATATTTCCCTAGTTTATAAATTGAGATTTTAAAATATACTGGACCTAGAACTGTAGTGTCTGCATCTCTGATTCTTCGGAGGCTATGCAAATTCTCACAGACTTACAGCCTTATATTATTCCAGACGAATGCTATTAAAAATGGGATACCTCTGTTTCTAAGCAGAGGTTAGCAAACTGCAGCCTACATTGCTGTTGTATTTTAAAGTATAAAAACCCTCACTAGCTCAAGGGGCCACAAAAACATGTGGTTTTGGCCTTCGGGCAGTCGTCTGTCCACAACCTGGTCGAAACTGACGTACAGAATTTACGTTTTCAAAAGTAAAATGGAGATTGCCTGATAGAGTGTAAAAAATGGGTTTTCTTTTTCAACTTTGGGGAATTGTTGGTGGATATTCATTCTAATCTGCTCCTAATCAGAAATACCCGGGTAACGATCTGATCTGATACTAGCCTTGTGACATGTGGTAACCCTCTTAAACTTCTGGGCACACACATCAGACAACTTTGTAGATCACATCTACTAAATGAAATTAAGATCACAAAATAGTTCCATATTTTCTGCAATCACCTGTGTGTTGTATTAATATTTTTCGGATTCATAACTTGCGAGGGAGGCGTTCAATAATATAGTCATCATAATTATCACATGACAGATGGAAAGTCAGGAAAAGAGAGAGTTAGAGTTATCCCACGTAGAGTAAGGCCACTGAACCATACCCAGTGGTGAGTCGGATGGGCCACGGGCCAGTTTCCTAGGAGGAGGTTCTTTAAGGTTTAGGAGCTGGGGTTTCCTGAAACTTTCATGTCAAAGTCTACAGAGATGCAACAATAAAGTACTGGACTAGTTTAGGAAGTTCGATGTTGACCAGCTTTGATTGGTCAGTTCATTTGTGAACTTTCAAGTAACTATTCCTGCTTCATGATATAAACTCTGCTTTCCTTGTAAATAAAACCCCTACCGAGGTCCATTGGAAGTTGGGATGTAGCAAGGAGAAGTCAGGTAGATAATTTACCTCGGAGACATCAAGTCTAACAGAGAAAATCTGATTGGAGGAGGAGAGGGAGAAAGGAACCAAAGTGTAGTGCGGCATCCATCTATCAAGCTCCAGAGCTAGTCTCATTCACAGAACCAAAGAACAGTAAACAAGAGACAAGACCTCCAAATCCAGATAAAGTAAAGAGATCTGTTGGCCCCTAATCTATTTTAGAATAATAGAATCTGAAGGATTCCTTCACAGAGACCCAGTACTATCCTTAGCCAAACCATTCAATATCCTCAATTCTAACAACTGTGGTTCCAGCACGGCAATAAGTGATCATTTCCAATTCATCCCAGACTTTAGACAACTAAGATTTTAAACCTAGGTTCCTGTAGAGGACAGTTTCAGTTTGGAAAAGTGTTTGAATAAGACTATATTTTGGGATAACTAGGTGGGGCAATGGATAGAGCACTAGTCCCGGAGCTGGGAGGACCTGGATTAAAATTTGCCTTTAAACATTTTCTAGCTGTATGATCCTGGGTATGTCACTTAACTCCATTAGCTTAGTCTTTGCCCCTCTGTCTTAGAGTTATTACTAAGACAGACAGTGTGGGTTTAAAAAAAAAAAAAAGACTAATCAAGGTTTCATTGAACTGGCATCAGCATCATTGCCCTCGATGCAGGGTTGCTACAGATTTCATTCCATTAGCATTTTATTTCTTTGAATTTAAATTAGATTAAATTAATTTTTAAAATTTTATATATATATATATATAATATAGAAGTGCATGCGCGCAGGCACACACACACACACACACACACACACACGTGCGCACACGCAGAGAGAGAGAGAATTAGGTTGCTTCCCATGTATTTATGTGTTTGAATATGGGACCAGCTAGAGTGCCGTTCTTGAGTGCAGATCAAGCAGCCAAAGATGAACACTAAATTCAGCCAGTGATTCATAAATGTAGAAGATGCATTCATATTTTCACATTAAGTTAAGCGCCAGCTGAGCTCTCACGGTAGGTAGCACCAATAGCTATCACAGTGAGGTTTTCTGATGTCCTGAGTTCTTTCATTCATAACTCGATCAAAATCTGTTCTCAAGAACTAGAGTATCTTTCTCTTCATCTAAGCCCAAGATTGAAATGGAAAGTTGGTAATGAGTTTTAGCTTTCAATTTGGCTGTTTTTGCTTTTCTTGCTTTAAAAAAAAAATCCCACAATTTTTTTTTCCTGACAGAAGGAATATAGGCATTCTCGAAATGTATTGGATCAAAATCTCTTTAGTGGTTGCCTTCATTTGTGTATCATCTGTTCCTTTTTAGTTACAGAAATACATTGTTTTATTTTCTGTTATTCCCAATAAAAAGCCATTGGATAGATGTTTTGCCAGGCCTCCACACAGACTCTTTCTTTTGTCTGAGCGTCCTTAAATTGCAATTTACTTGGCAATGTGATGGGGAAAAAAATCAGTGCTGTAATTCAGTTACAGAGATCTTTCTAAAGGCAAATTTCCACAGCAGCATCTAGCCTGGCCTTTTACATATCTTGCTCAGGAGTACTAATTAAGTAACAGAGTTGAAAGTCCTCTGGAGTCAAGAATCAAAACATACCTCTCGTGATTACTACCTGTGAGAACTTGGCCAACTTATTTACTTCTTGAGTCTAAATTTTCTCAGCTGTAAAAGGAAGGGATTGGACTAAATGACCTCTAATATCCCTTCTAACTCTTAATCTATGATTCAATGAAATACCAAAGCTGTTTCTCAGTCCTAGGGAGGTTAAGATGTTTGGCACGGGCAGTGGGGTGGATCCAAGGATTAAAAGCAAGGCCCAATAACTAGAAGTCCTGGGTTCAAATCTGACCTCAGATACTTCCTAGCTCTGTGACTCTGGACAAGTCACTTTACCCCCACTGCCTAGTTCTTACTGCTTTCTGCCTTGAAACCAATACCCAATGGTGATTCTAAGACAAAAGGCAAAGATTTGGGAGAGAAAAAGATGTTGGACAAAGAAAACACCTACCAAGGACTAACCCATCTCTAGGAAACTCCCATCTTGAGTCATAAGGCAACTGCATTGGGTCCACATAAATGTATTCATGGCCATCAGGACTGATGGACTCGATGACCCTCCACCGGATTTCATACCTGGGTTTCTGCAAATGAAAGGGTAAACAGTTTTAGAAGTTGGTAAATTACTAGAAGACTATACCCAAGTTGGGTTTAGCTGTAGCATCTTTAGCTGGGGCTGCTCCCCATTATCGGTACATACCTGCTTCCATATGACGATCAGGATAATGAGGGAAAAGATGACAATCACTAGCAGCACTAGAACTGAAGCAGCCACTGTCAATTCTGAACGCATAGCTGAAGAAAAAGAAGAACATCAGCATTTCCTTCTGGATCTTTGTCAAACGTACTTCTTTTTGGAAGATTCTTTGACTTCCTGTTTATGTAAACTATGCACATAAACCCCAAAAGATCTTAACATCCCATCATCCCTTTCTGTTCATCCCCCATTCCAAAAATAATAAACTGGAATCCACATTCTTCATCCTTCAACCTCCTTACAAAGTCCCTCCTATTATTATATTCCCCCTCACCCCCTGGTTCCCCAATCCTGACAAGGGGCTGGCTACCTTACCTTCTGTCTTAGAATTGATACTAAGTATTGGTTCCATGGCAGAAGAGTGGTAAGGGCAATAGGAGTTAAATGACTTGTTCAGGGTCATATGACTAAGAAGTATCTGAAGTCAATTTTAAACCCAGAAACTCTCATCTCTAGGCTTTCCTTTTTAGTCACTGAGCAACCTAGCTCCTCTCGCCCCCAGTTATTTTTCATCTGTCTTGTTTCAGGACTATATGCATATGTGGTAAAGACCAATGTTAAGTCGTAAGAATATTTTAAAAATAAAATTACAAAAATTGGGGAAATTTAAATTCTGATGTTACAAAGGAATCATCAAAAATGGAAAAAAAAAATGACAACTTTAGAGTTCTATCCAGGTGGTATCTTTTTGTATAGGCAGGAACGGGGCTTGAAAATCAAGTTTCTTATCCCAGCTCTGACACTTACTGGCTGTAGGATCACACACAAGCCATTTGACCCCTTTGGGTCTGTTTTCTCATCTGCAAAATGGAGATATTACTTAAACACTTTTTGAGGAAAGAGCTTTGTCAACTTAGGGATTTGTGAGAATGACAGATGAAAGTTGCTATTCCAGTGTTCCAGTCACTGAACCTTTCTCCTTTAATCCCATAAAATTGATGAGAGAGAAAGAGGGTATGTGCAAAACTAAAAGGCTACTGCCACTTCTATTGACTGAACACCAACTCACCAGGAGCCACAAGTTTCAGTTCCCGAGTCACTGAACCAAGTAAGTTCCTTGCTAGGCATCGTACAGCCATAGTGTCTTCAATTTTATTGAAGGTCACTTGGCTCTCCACCATACTGCTGTCTTGTTTTTCTATAATGTCGGATATATTGCTGGCCAAAAGTGTCCATGAAGTTTCATTATTACACCTACAGAAAAAAACAGACATAGTCAAATATTACATGAAATAATTTTGATTACAGTAAATTAAAAAGGTTTTGTATGAACAAAACCAATGCAACCAAAATTAGAAGGGAAGCAACAAATTGGGGGAAAAAATCTTTATAAAAATATTAGTTACAAGGCTAACAGAGCATATAATCCAGAACAAACTGCTCATCTTTGCACAACTTCAGAAGAATTTTTTGAAGACTGCATAATCATCTTATTTTAAACTAAGAAAGTATAATGGAAGCAGCTAGTTCAAGTCTCACCTCTGCCATGTACCTGCTTGTTTGAACTTGGGAGGTCAACCTCTCTGAGCCTTGCATTCATGTGTAAAATGAAGTGAACTAAATGGCATCTAATGTATCTCCCAGATCTAAATCTAAGCTCCTATGAAATCTGTGATAGAAGCTGTCCTGAGTGGAGTTCCATTTGCCAATTACTAACTGGAAATTTCCTTCTCTAAGGCTTTATTTCCTCATCTCTACAGTGGGGTTTATAGTACCTGTCTGATCCAGCTCCCAAGGTGGGAATAAGTTTAGAATGATATGAAATTGTTATACAATTATTAATCATTACTAAATACTAGTATTATTAACATTATTATAAAAACTTATTTTTAATCTCTGTATTTATCAGTGGGGAAGTGTTAAGACACCATCTAAAATTCAAAAATGTTCAAATGATTGATTGACATACTAAAAACATAAACTCTACGTATCTTTTGCCTGGGAGATGTCACTACTAGGAATTTACAGATCAGATAAGCTGCATATCACTTAGAGAAAATATGACAGCTAACAATATTGAGAGCAAATAAAAAGTTGGGCAAAAAAAATCACTACTCATACAAAATCTTGTAACTCAAATAAATACTTCTCACTTCTTTGAAGAAGTCCTTCTGGTTACCTTCTTCCTCCCTACCGTACAATGCCCACTCTCTTTCTAGACACCCATTTTCCAGATACAAGGGCTGATTCCCCTAAGGCCCTCTCAGATGGCTGGTCTTTTCTCTGCTCGACTGCATATAGAGTTGCTTTTTATCCTCCCTTCTTGCCCACAATTTATGTCAATCACATCTAATAATCTAGCAGTAATTTCCTTTTTTTTTCTTTAAATCCTTACCTTCTATCCTTCTATCTTGGAATTGATACTAAATATCATTTCCAAGGCAGAAGAGTAGTAACGGCTAGGCAATTGGGGGCTAATTAACTGACTTTTCCAGGGTCACATAGCTAGGAAGCGCTAAGATCAGATTTGAAACCAGGACCTCCTGTCTCTAAGCCTGGCTCTCTGTATACCGCAGCCACCTACCTGCCCCAGTAACTTCCTCTGAAAGCAAGAGTTAAAATACAGATAGACTGGGATCAATAAGATGCTCTTCAAGTGTATAGACAGTGTGATTCTAAGGCTTTCCTGAAGTCAAAGAATGAGAAAATAACTAACAAAGTCAACATGGTGGATTTCTAATTCAAGAGAAGGAATGGAAAGAGAAAGGAATGATTGGCTTCTTACTTTGTAATGTCCTTGCAAACCATCCATTCCACAACTGGAAGCGGTGTCCCTTCTGCCATGCATTTGACCGTCTGTCCCCCTGCAGAGCCATGATTGTCATCCTCTAGGTCCAGAATGGAAGCTGGAACTAAAAGACAAGGTTGCGTGGTATCATTCTAATGCATGGGTGCATTTTAAAAACAAAAGTTCAGAACCTATATGTTGTCCCCATAGGAGAAAAGAGAGGTTACTAACTCTTCATCATTGAACATGAATCCAACTGTAGAGAAAGTTTTCAGAGTTTACAAATACGGCCTCTAGTGCTCTTCATGAGAAAGAACAAAAGTTTAAAAGCACTGCGATTACTAAACTCAAAGGGAGAATGGATAGTTCTGAGAAGATAATTTTTAAGGAGATATTAAGTGCAGCCTTAGGCTTTAATTACCAAAATAATCCACCTTTGCCTAGCTGGAATTTCTAGGGCTGTAAACTATCTTTTCTTTTAAGGAAAAATGGCCACCTGAGTTCTATATTATGCCCAATTTAGTCAATCACCTTGTGTAATTTTGAAAGAGTTGGTGATCCCCAGAGGTGGTCACCACACCTGGCACCTCAAGAAAGTTCCAATGTCCTCTTATGAGGTCAGAGAGGCACAGATTTGTAACATATTAAGTTTGGGAGAGCCATTCTGGTCAATAAACACCATAGAGTGTCCATTTCTATCTGAGCCTGGTGATAGAAATCTTAGGAGACACAGGAAAGGATTATACCAAGGCTCTCTTCTGAATTCTAAATATTCCACAGTGGATCTATGGATATCCAGTGGATCCATGGTATCTACTTTTTCTTCTAGCTAGTGGACTCTACAAGAAGAGGCTGGCATTAGGGTGGCCCTAGTACTAACACCCTTTCTCAGAGTGGCTGTGGACTCCCTGAGCCACCTCGGTCCAAATGACCTGGCAGACCTCTCCTAGCACAATGGTGTCACTCATCTTTGGTGCCATGCACATGGTGGCCATCAATGGCACTTCTCTTCTCTATATGGGAGAAATTAAGGAAGAGGTCAGTTGTTTCACGAGACTGAATGTCATTATTCTTATGCCAGGTCAACCCCAGTATCATAATCATTCTCTTTACTTACCTTGAATTATAAGTTGAAAAGTATAGTTCTTAATATCATCCTCATTTTGGGCCATAATAGTATAATTGCCACTGTCTTCTTCCTTAGCACGAATCAGTTTTAACTTGCTTTGATACCTGTAAAGAAAGGGACTTTTTAAAGACTCGTCCTATTTCAAACATTAGAAAAATAAATCCCAATCATCTTTATGAAAGTAAAAACTTAGCCAATTATAGATTTCAATGCGTAAGTAGCTTGAAATATAAATTATATGAAAGTTAGATTTTTAAAAATATTTTTTCATGCCCATAGAATCCCTTTCCAAGATTCCCAGTGTGCTTAGCACATACTGAAATTTCTGATTATTAGAAGCAGATACTTAGAAGACCAGAAATTAAAGGGTACATTTGGGGTTCTGGGAAATGACCATGGTGCCTTTGGAAAGAAATTTGACTTATGAGAGGTGTGGTTTAACAGACAGACCACTTGACTAAAGGGAAATCAGGCAAAGATCTAAGTCCTACCTTCGTGACAAATCATTCAGCTTTCTAAGGCCTGTTCTCATCTTAAAGGTATCATGCATGGCATAATGGCAAGAGGGCTGGTTTTAATTTTAAAGACAGAGGATTTCAGTTTGAACCTTCCTCAGCTCTGCTACTTGCTAGCTCTTTGACACTGGACAAGTTATTTAAACTCTCTGGGTCCATTTCCTAATTTATGAAATGAGACAACTACATTAGGAAGCCTCTGAGGTTCCTTTCACTTCTAAATTTATAATCCTGTGATTTATAAAATGGAGCCAATAATGCATGCACTACCTATCTCACAAGATCATCATTGAAAGCATATCAGTGTTGGATTTTAACCTTAGTTCCCTTCCTTTCTTTAAAAATGTGTGTTTCTCTTGTGTTTTCATAGAAAGATCTCTTATTGTTCTTCACTGCCAAAATCTCTCAATCCATAATTCTGATTTCATGATTTTTCATTTAAAATATATTTTACAATGTGGTATAAAATGTTGATCTAAGGTCACACAGAGCCAAACAATACTGAACAAGAGACTTAACAACTATTCCAAAGAGATTCTGATAATTCTTGTAATTTCTTCAGGTTTTGTTGTGATTTTCACCTTGTTCTTTCACTACACGTCTTTTCCATTGTTCTGTGGAAGATTATACTACAGATGAGGGAGCAGCTAGGCAGCTCAGTGAATTGAGAGTCAGGTCCAGAGACGAGAGAGGCTCTATGTTCAAAGCTGGCCGCAGGCACATCCTAGCTGTGTGACCTTGGGCAGGTCACTTAACTCCTACTGCCTACCCCTTACCAATACATAGTATTGATTCTAGGATGGAAGGTAAGGGTTTAAAAAAAGATTATACTGGGGGCAGCTGGGTAGCTCAGTGGATTGAGAGCCAGGCCTAGAGACGGGAGGTCCTAGGTTCAAATCTGGCCTCAGACACTTCCCAGCTGTGTGATGCTTGGCAAGTCACTTGACCCCCATTGCCTACCCTTACCACTCTTCTGCCTTGGAGCCAATACACACTATTGACTCCAAGGTGGAAGGTAAGGGTTTTAAAAAAAAATTTAAATTAAAAAAAAGGGGTGCATCTGGGTAGCTCAGTGGAATGACAGCCAGGCCTAGAGACGGGAGGTTCTGGGTTCAAATCCAGCCTCAGACACTTCCTAGCTGTGTGACCCTGGGCAAGTCACTTGACCCCCATTGCCTACCCTTACCAATCTTCTGCCTTGGAGCCAATACACACTATTGACTCCAAGAAAGAAGTAAAGGTTTTAAAAAAAAAAAATTATACTACTGGTGATTGATACATAGCTGAGAATGTGACTAACAAGGCAATTCTAATTGAGAAAAATTCCCAGTGCTTTCCACACTGTACAGATGTAAAGGACCTTTTCCTTTGCAGCTATAACCAACCACGCATGCGATCTCCTTCTCATGTAGGAGTCCCCCCTTTGCCTCTATGCCTCATCCAGCTCCTTATGCAAACAGGGCTCCTCCAGCTGACTAGATGAGCTGTATCAGCTCTGGTCTCAGTATGGCTTCCTGACAGTCCCCGGGGTACCAGAATTGAAGTTCAGGCCTCCTTAAAGATCTTCCTTATCCTCCCTGCTGGTGATCACTGTGCCTCTGTACTCCAGAAAGAGATCTCGCTATCATTTGCTCCCTATACATGGCCAGCCCTCAAGATGTTGGGGGTACCATCTGTCCCACACCGGAGGCTTATTTGACCACATTCTATCACTTTGGGGTTGGCAAACCTGTTCAAATTTTCAGATATGATATCAAGAACATATCCAAGGCCTCCCAGCTGGGGATAAAACTGGACATTTCCTGCTAAGAACTTTGGTAAAGACATCATGAACTTGGAGTAACGGAATTCTATACTCTGTCTTTCAGTCTCTAAAAGCCATTCTAGCATTCCTGATTCTGTTTTTTATTCCCTTTTCAATCACTGTACCGCCTGTGAAAAAGAATTCAGAGGTTTTCTATGCATCCTGGGAGCTCAGTGCCAAAAATGTTTCTCCTCAAAAACTACAGAAGAAATTTTGTTTAAATGCGGGGAAAAAAAAATCACATCCTGACAATGAGGTTTGTTACATACTAAAAAGGGGTTTACCAAGAATCACACTCTCTTTCACTAGGAAACTGTGCAATTAGGATTTATTTCTATCTCTCTCTAGGTTGGGCCGTGTTCTTGAATGGATATGAAGGTCTGGACTCGCTGACCTCTTGAAAAATACTTTTTATCCCTGAAGTCATTATTCTAATTTGAGAGAGATACTGGAAGGGTTCTCAAAAAAGAGCAGATGGGTTTTTTCCCAGGCAGCTGGGTGGCACAGTAGACAGAATGCTGAACTTGGTGTCAGGAAGTCAAGTTGAAATCTAGCTTCATACACCCACTAGTTATGTGACCCTGAGCAAGTCATTTAACCTCTTTGCTTCAGTTTCTCATCTGTAAAATTTGGATACCACTACTTCCCTTCCCAGGATTGTCGTGAGGACCGAATGAGCTAATCTCTATCTGCAAAGCATTTTCTAAACCTTAAGGTGCTATAGAAATGCTCCTATTATTATTGCCTTTAGGGTATCCTTGTTTACAGATGGTACTTAGAAGGTAAGTGATTTAGCTAAAGTCCCACAACTAGTTGAGTAGCAGAGAGGGCAACAAGTCTCCTTTCGCATTCTCTTTCTACCATACTAGGCTGCTTCTTGCTAATTAAGCCAGTGAAGCCTTCTTAATTACTCATTAGCAAGGCAGAGCTACTGTACGGTGTACATCTATTGTTCACATAGGGCTGTGGGATCTTAGACAATATGTTAAATCCAAGTGGCTCCAATTGTGCTGCCCTTCTCCAGGCCAAAGCTCCGTAAGACAGCTGGATCTAGCCATCTGTGTTCAATTGGAGGCAGGCTTGTACAACTCATGGCTTTCCCTAATGTAATCATTAAATACTTACCAGGATGCCATTACCGTAATACAAGGTTTGAGGCAAAAAAAAATTTTGTCCTTTACGCTTCATGGCCCAGCTTATGGCTCTCTGAATTGATCTCACTTACAGTCTGGTTCGTAAAACATGTACAATTCCTTTACTAGGAACACACGTATAAAAATGGGCAACAGTCATGAGGAAAGACTTACTTGGGAAAGGTCTTTCTTTACCTTATTTCCTGGATCTTATCTAAGCCAGTGATGATCTCAGTCAGATTCTCAATCACAGTCATATTGTCCTTAAGCCAAGATATCTTTGGTGGTGGATACGCCTGCACATCCACTACAAAATGGCGCACTTCATGCAAGTTAATGGCTTCCATCTGGCTGAAGTTGGGATTGAGCTCAATAAATCCCTTCTCTATAAATGGAAAAGTTTCCATTAAGTAAGGATTGCCATAAAATAGATGGGGTGCCACTGCTAACTGAGACTTTATAGACAAAGGACCAAATCATACCATGAACAGAAATGGTGACTTTCTTAATCTTCTTTGTTTCCTTAGTAGCATGACGGGCAGCACATTCATAGTCACCACTGTCTTTCACTGTCACCTTAGGGACGGTCAGTGTGTACACCAACTTGAGGGATGGAACTTTGATTTCGTCAACCTTCAAAATGCCTTTGTTTTTCTATTTCAGAAAGAGAAGGAAATTATCTTAGGATTATCTACCACCAAAAAATGGAAAGAATACTTTTGAGCCATAAGGCAAAAAAAAGCAAGTTGCTGACCAAAGAACAGGTAGCTCCATATGATCTGTTTTCCCCAGGCGGGATTATATACATGGTTGTTGAATAAGTACATGAATGAATGGATGAATGAATGAATGATACCATTAATAGTCTGAAAACCTCTTTAATGCATAGGGGTTTTCCCTAGAAACTCCAAAATATATCACCCACTTCTTTCAGTTATGCTGCTTACTGCAGAAGCCTATTTCTTTAACATCGGGTCTAAGATACCACTGGTACCCTATGGCTGTGAGTCACAAAATATCACAATCTCAGAAGAATCAAAATTGCAGGCCACCCAAATGTCCAATGGATAGAAAGGTACACAGTGGGTAAAAGCAATAATACAAATAACTGACATGTATAGAAGTGCTTTTAAGGCTTATGAAGCATTTTACAAATAATATTTCATTTGGTCCTAATAAAAGCTCTGTGAAAGTTATATAGTTTTCATTTTATAGATAAAATATCTAAAGTTCAGAGAAAATATATGACTTTTCCAGAGTCACTGAGCTAGTGAGTATATGAATCAGGATTTGAACCCAGGTCTTTAAAACTCCAAGGGATTCCAGTGTGCTTTTCAAGATGTTATGCTTCTAGGGGGCAGCTGGATGGCTCAGTGGATTGAGAGTCAGACCCAGAGATGGGAGGTCCTGGGTTCAAATCTGGCCTCAGACACTTCCTAGCTGTATGACCCTGGGCACTTAGCCCCCATTGCCCACCTTTACCACTCTTCTGCCTTAGAACCAATATCTAGTATTGATTCTAAGGCGGGAGATAGGGTTAAAAAATGTTATGCTTCTGAATTTTGCCAATCCTAATTTGTATGACAGGTGGCCTAAAATTTGTCATCAAAAATATTTTTAAATATATACATATGTGTGTGTATATATGTACACACACACACACACACACACACACACATAAATAAATAAATAAATGGAGATAGACTGAGCATATAGCAAGAATGAGAGATAAGAGGTAACCAAAGGAAGGCCTCTAGAATGATGGGTAAATAAGTATATATGATTATCTGTGGTAGGTCATAAGATGTAAAGGCATGGGAAGATAGTTACTTATCACAATGTAGAGACTATCCAAATCAGAAAGATGACAGATTCATTGATCTAGATAGGCCAGATAAGAATTAAAACCATAAGATGAATTGCCTCACGGAACGGCTATAAAAAAAAGAAGGGAAATGTACCAAGAAAAGAACGTGGAGACTTGCCTCCTGTTAGAGATGATGGTCTGAGAAATGGGAAGAGAAATAGGAAAGTACCATGTTACAAGAGATAAGAGAGAAGTTAGAAGGTTTAGTGGTACCAAATGACATGTTTGGAGGATCTAGGACAAGTATTTGTCATCTTAAGAACCAACAAACCAATGAGTAAATTTAGCTTTTTAATATTTCCTATGTCTTTCTTTAAAAAAAAAAAAAAGCACATTATGGCAATTGCAATCTTTAGGACCTTCTTCTTTAAATACTTGCCACTACTTTGGATCTCTTACCACATGCTTTTCATGCAACCTGAACCTTTAATGGAAGAAGGGACTAACCTTTATCAAATCTAAAATTTGAGGGTGGGGTGGGGCAGCTGATTGGCTTAATGGATTGAGAGCCAGGAGGTCCTAGGTCCAAATTCAGCCTCAGACACTTCCTAGCAGTGTGTGACCCTGGGCAAGTCACTTAACCCCCATTGCCTACCCTTACCACTCTTCTGCCTTGGAACATAGTATTGATTCTAAGACAGAAGGTAAGGGTTTAAAAAAATCTAAAATTTGTTCATTCAAACTTTTTCATAGACCATAAAACTATGGTAGACCATTAGGGCTGAAAAGGAATCTCTGTGATTTAGCCCCGCTTCCACATTAGGTACATGAAGAAGTTGAAGCTTAGAAAGCTAACTTGCTCAAGGTCTAGTTAGTGGCTGCTTTGGGATTAGAGCCTAGGTGTCCCTTGCTCCCAGCCCCTTTCTCTTCACTACACCATGCACCTTCTCTAAGAGTTAGGAAACGTTACTTTCATTTTCAAACAAAAAGACAAAGGATAGTACATACCACTTTTCCAGGGTAATTCCATTGAAGATCAACCACCTCATTGTGCAAGACAGCACAAGTTACAACAAGCGTTTCTCCTGTTTTATAAACAGTTTTCTCCGCCTCTATCTCAACTTCAAGCTCTGGAGTAGCTAAAAGAAAATAAAAAAAAAATACAGAAGAGATTTAAATACAATAAAATCAAGGTCTTAGTTTTAAATCAAACGTTAGTTTTAAATCGTTTTGCATGCAAAGTTAATTGATTTCAGCATGCTTTAAAGTAGCTATTTAATAATGTTCAATTTAGTACCTATTGAGCAAATAAATAGAAATAAATGATATGAAGGAAGTTTCTTTTTCTTTAATATGCCTACAAATTACTGTCATAGCAAAATTTAAAACTCTTAAAACTGACCTTTCTGACTCAGTATATGTATCAAATTTATAATTGGTACCAAAATGGAATACTAGAAATCCACAATTTTGTTATGCATGCCACACTTGGCACAGCCATCTAAAGAGAGAATGTAGCTTCAGACAAGAGCAATGGATAAGTTTAGGCAGTAGGAGTGGGGTTCTTCTTTCTTCTCTTGCATGGGAGAATACAAGGAGCTTAAAGAAGAGAAATGAATTTATTATTCAACAGTAATTTGGTTTTTTTAATGAATGGAATTCTGCTATAACAAGGCTTGCATCTGATTATTTTAGGTGAAATGAGCACAGCTGGACCTGCTGCTATGAATAATGTGACATAATCTATTAAAACGGCAGCCTTGACCACTGATATCAAAAAAGTCAAATCTCAACTAACCAAATCCAACAAACTTGATGATTTAATTCATTATGTTTAATATTGTTTGTCTTCCAGGTTTAAGTTTTAGAGATAAATTGCCACTATTCTCCCAAATTTCCATATCAAAGATTTTCATTTAAAAACAAAAGCTACTTCCCAGGTTTTAGAGAAGATTGAGGGAGAGAGGGAGGTGAGGGGGGAGAGATATAGAAAGAGAGAGAAGAGAAGAAAGAGAAGAGAGGAGGGGGAGGGGAGGGGAGGAGAGAGAGAGAGAAAGAGAGAAAGAAATAGAGGTGGATTGGAGGGAGAGGGAGAAAACCTACCTGTTATTGTATAAATGTTGAATGGAACCGTTTGGAACGTTTTCCCCTTGATGGTTGTCTCACACTTGAATTGTCCCATGGCAAAGTTTCCAATAAAGCCTTGTCTGCTGTCATAGAATGCATGTACCACTTTGTTATCACTGTTGAGAAGGGTCACCTGAGCCAGAGGATCCGTCGTGCGACATGGAATAGTGACAGATTCATGTTCCTCCACAAAAATTAAATGATCAACCATGACAGAAGGTACAAATGCTACATCTGGATCTGTGGTGAGCAATAACAAAATATTAGTTTTTTAATAGATGTACAAGCATCTAGAAGATATAGATTAGAGGCATTAGCCATCACAGATGATGGGAGGAATTTTAGTCAATTGACAAGCATAAACAATAATAGTCTACTTGTAATTTAAAAATACAGATAATACATACACATGTCAGTTGGCAATTAAATGCTAATTTTCAAGATTAAGTATTATGGTCCATCTTTATCTTACAAAATATAGGAGTCTCCAATACAGGCATAGAAGAGTTTACCAGGACTGGAATCAAGGTCACATCTAGGACCTTGAAGAGTAGTGCAGTGCAACAAGATGGAAGATGATGGCGGAGGTGGGGGGTGGGTGTCATGCGAGAAAAAGAAATGGCATCGGTCAGGGCAGTTAGAAGATAGAGGACATGGAGGGAAATAAAAGGCCTGGAAACTTAGAATCTTACTAGAATATAAATCACAAGATAAATAAACCTTTGTATTTGATTCTGGAGGTAATACTGAGCAATTGCATCTAACTGAACAGAGGGACCTCTAAGAGATGGGTCAAAGTGAGGCAGGAAAGCTCATTAGAAAGGTATTGCAAATGGGCAGCTGGGTGGCTCAGTGGATTGAGAGCCAGGCCCAGAAAGGGGAGGTCCTAGGTTCAAATCTGACCTCAGACACTTCCTATTTGTGTGACCCTGGGCAAGTCACTTAAACCCCACTGCCTAGTCCTCACACTGCTCTTCTGCCTTAGAACCAATATATACTCTTGGTTCTAATACAAACATATGGGTCTTTAAAAAGAAAGAAAAGAAAGATATTATATAATAGTCTTGGCAAGGGATGATGAAGACCTGAACAGTAATATCTGTGTGAAACAGGGATTATGTGAAAGATGTGGCAATGGATTGAATATGAAATGGAGTAAAGGTAGAGGGTGAAAGACCATCGCAAGTCTGGGTACCTGGGAAGATGGTGGTACCTTCGACAGTTATAGGAAATTGGGGAGAGGGGCAGATGAGGGGGAAAGACCCAAATGGGTTGGAATGCTGACAATCATTTTTTAGCTGCAGGAACATGGGCTAGTTACTTAACTGTTCTTTGCTGAAGTTTCCTCATCTTTAAAAAAGGCACAAGAAAGCATGGATTACACGTTTCCAGGAAATTGTTGTGAAGTAGGTGCTTTAACTATTCAAAAGATTCATATTTAAAAATGGAATTTGGTTTCTTGTTTTGGCTCTACCACCAAAATGCTGTATGTCCTTGGATGCTTCTCTGATTGTCTCTTGGATAAAAGGAGGGAGTAGCACTAGATAATCTGAGATTCCTTTCAGCTCTCAATTATTAGGATGGGAATACATCTAAGACTCCCTAAGAAGAACAGTTAAAACTGCCTTTGAACCCTACAATCTGAACAGGAATAAAAGCATAATAATAAAAATCTGTTTTGTTTTGAGACTCCAGTTGCCTGTGGCCAGGTCTATGGAAATGAGTACAAATAGTTTATTTTTTAAGTAAAATTTCAAGTGGTAAATAGGATTTGTAATAACAATCAGACCAACATTTAATAAGGTCAAGGCTAGTCGACCACCGACTGGCTAACGTTGTACAGTTTCAATGAGTATTTCCTTTTCTAAAGAAAACCATCCACTTAATTTAATCTAACATGGTCACAGCTAGAAATTTTGGACCTTGGAGCAAAAATGCCAGAAAGGGCTTGCCTGCCCTTTATTAATCACAAAACAAAACAGATCTCTTGCTCTCTGTGTCAAGAAGGGTCTTCTTGGGTGGCATTTATGCCTGAGGAGAGAAAAGGAAGATTTTTGATGTTCTCATGCAGACAAAAAACAAATTAACTCTTAATAAACTGATATGCCGAATAAGCCATCTTCAGTGAGGGGAGCCTCCCCAGATCTTGAGAATGTTTAGCTAAAGTGAGCAACGCATATGAACACAGCGCTTTACACAGATAGACTTAGGAGTTGATAAGAAAACTCGAAATATCCCTGGCTCAATGAGAATTGTGAAATTACTAGCAGCCTCCTACCAAGGGTGTCCCTATCCTGTGACTTCGAGATTGGTCTCTTAGGGCCCTTCAGCCTCTAGCCACCAAGTAAGATGGGCACTGCCTGCTTTAGTGTCCTTTCACTTGGGTTGAAATGCTTAAGCTTTAATGGTTGGGGCTTTATGATATTTGTTCTTTAAGCAAAGTATCTTAATCATGCTCCCCTGCCCCCACAGAGTCCCCTTTCCACCACCACCACCACCCCCGCATGACATTGGCATTATATTTCCCTAAAGATGTGATATTT
Source organism: Gracilinanus agilis (assembly GCF_016433145.1). NCBI lineage: Eukaryota > Metazoa > Chordata > Mammalia > Didelphimorphia > Didelphidae > Gracilinanus > Gracilinanus agilis. Next base: position 163,921,690 of record NC_058135.1, read on the forward strand.
TATAATAGTACTTTATGTTTCTAAGAAATATAGCAAAAGCACTTTCACACCTATTACTTGATTCTTACCCTGTGAGGTAGCTAAGTATCATCCCCATTTTACAGATAAAGCAGCTAAGGCTATGCTACTCAGTGACTTCCCCAAGGTAACACTGTTCCTAGATGCTTGAACCAGGAGTGCTTCAGTTCCTAAATCTTGAACCCAGGTCTGCTTTCTGATTCCAAATCCAGTGATCTTTCCACCATACCACACTGCCTCTTTTTTCAAGCTGTGCAAGTTAAAAATAACAACATACTTTAGTATCCATGATGCACCTACTGGGAAGGAAACATTCAGTTCTATTCTATTCCCATAGAGATTCTGTGAAATCGATGTTACATGAAATGAGGGCCCATCTCTATCACCACTGCTATCTTTCAGTTCCAAATAGGTTATGGAGGAATGGAGACTGGAACAAGACTGAACAGAAATGGCAAGTGTGGAGAAGGAAGTGGTCTAAATGTACTTAAGCTCTCTTCTACAACTGAGTCAATGAATAGGATTCTGCTTCCTCTTAATCCTTGATTTCACAACTATAAAAAAATAATGATGATGATGATAATCTTTTCTTTTCAACAGCCTATTTTTTGGTCTCAAATCCTGAATGTGTTCTGTGTATTAAGTCTGGAGAATACTGTGGGAACAAAGATGTAGGAAAGGTTATATTCCAAGTCCTGATTTCTTCTTTGAGTGTTAATGGGTTCCCCTAAATCAACGTGCTTCCTGTAATTCAACTTTAATCAGCATATGAGACAGGGAAGTGAAAAAAACTGCTTGAATTCAAGGCCCTCCTGGCACTCACCTGGCACATAGATGTAGATATCTCTGCCTTCGATCTCCGTCTCCTCTGTCTGAGTATGGTTGTAATAACAAGTATACAGCCCTGTGTGGACAGCTGAGGCATTGACCACTTCCAGGACCGTCACAAAAAGGCCACTGTTGTTCTCCTCATTTCTGACTTCTATTTTGTGGTCCTCTTCATCCTGCATGGGGTACTGCCAGCTCACTTCACTGTCCCCAGAGCATCTTAGGGTAAAAGATGAATGCAGCTGCACAACCTTTTCATCCTCATTCGGAAAGACAGTGGGTAATGGAAGCTGGCAAAATGCGAGCCACGGCCCTGTGAAAGGAAGCCCTTTCTGAATGGGATGCTTCAAGAAAGGACAGTCTCACTGAGGGAGACTGTGGGAAGCAAAAGGAGCAGCTTATCCCGACAGGGACCCCTTCTATGTAAAGTTCGTTAGCATGGAACCCTACACAAGATCTAACTATAGCAGTCGCAGCATCTGCAAGAAGGGCTCATTAAAATGTCTCTGAGATTCCCTTCCCTCCAATTCCCATGAACCTTCCCAAATCCAAATCCCCTCTAAATTATATATAGATGTGCATAAATTAAACATTAATATTTGATTCTGAGCTCTGTGTTATGCTACGGAATGACCAACAAATAATAGGACCGAACATTCATGGGCTCATTATGATGGAATTCTGTAAAGAGAATCCCAGGGTCACATGGGATGAGAATTGGACCTGATGGACACCAACTGAACAAGCTTCATTTGTGTTTGCAAATTACACACATTATACTTGTTACAACTAATTTTGGCAAGCCTGCTCCATTCCAATTAATGCAAGAAAATAAAGCGGGGTGATAGGTCCGTCAATTGTGTGGTTCAACAATTAGTCCAAAGGGGAGGCCAAAACACCTGGATTCTCTTCCCAAATCCAATTCTCTGCCTGACTTTCAGGTTCTATTCTTCTAACTACAGAACTGACATAAAAAGCGACATTTTTAAAACATGAATTGGCTCTGTCCTTCTCCTGGAAGTCTACAGATGGAATTACACCCAAATGAAGGATTTGGTGAGTGCTATAAGAGGCAAGAGCATGTTTCCAGGCTGCTCAAAATTCATGCAAACACAGCTGATGAGGTGCAATGAACTGGAACTACTAAATCTTTTCCTCCTACTCAACTCTACCTTAGGGACAAAGCCTACCACACCATCCACCAGAGGAAAATTAGGGGCTTTAATTCTTTCAGACTACAGGGGAGATGGAATGTTCCAGTGCTGTAGACCAAACATCTGGGTGATAGACAAAAAAAAATGTATGTCAATTATTCAGACATTTAACCTAAAATTCATTCTTCTGCAAGTGTGATCCCCACCAAGTACCTCTTTACTTTCCTTGCCCAGCTTGTCATGTCATTAAGGTACTGATGAGAGTATGTCTTGGGGATTTTGAAGCTGTTTTAAGTCTTCCTTTTACAAAGTTAAGCCAAAGACAATGATGATGATGATAAAGATTTGAAGATGTGATTTTTTTTCATTGTTTTATCTCCCTTGGATATCCTAGTATCTATCTGAACTGCCTTCAATAAAGACTCTGGATCCCAAGGAGGAGAGAAATAAGACAAACTAGCCCATTATTGTCATTAGAACTTAAAATGTTCCAGTTATATGTACACATTAAAATTGCATTTTGGTAGCCCTCTTTGAAGTGGAAACTAGAAGATACATTGATGCCATAACAGCCAAAGTGTTTTGTGAATTGAATATCAGAAATAATTTTCTAGAAAATTCAGGAAGGAATAAGCTAATATGGAAAGAGGAGAGGAGGCCGAAAGCCTAAGTAATACAATCTCCTGTTCATATTTTCCTAGGCTCCTTGGATTAACATTTAATTCCACACCTTTTTTCTTTGCCTAGATAAATAACAAGATGAATATATCTGAAAAGCACCGATCTCAGTCAAGACTCACAACTAACTAAAGCACTAATACAAGGCAAAATAGGCATCCTTACCTGTAAGAAGACATCCCAGGACCAGGATTGCCCATGGGGAGGTACCCATAGTTGCGGAAAACTGAAACGGCAAAAGGTGAAGCAAAAATGGAGTTAGTTCTTAGATTCCAGTGTGATGTCCAAAAACTTTCAGTTCAGTGGTTTTCCCCCTAATTCTTGTAGCTGGAAGCACACTATAACTCCGACAAAACCAGGCTAAAAAATGAAGGAGGAACCAGGAAGAATTCAGGAGATTCTTTCCCATTCCACCATTTCCTTTGCCCTAGAAAAGAGCTTTTTTTACTATTTGCTCAGGCTGGAAGTGAGAACTGAATGGAATAGGTCTGAGCTGAACATAATTAAAGCTAAAGCTTAAGTCCTATGTAAAAAACTGCAGAATTGGGAAGTCTGTTTATTCTCTAGTTTTAACAGATTTCAATAGCACAACCTAACCCTATTTCACAATAGTGCAGGTAACATCATTTCTACTTTGCCCATGAAAAAACTGAGTCTCAAGAAGATTGAATGGCTTGCCTGGGATGCTCCCACTGACTACAGGTCCTGGGCTCATTCTTCTATACCATGCTGGCTCCCAACAAATTTATTACAGTCTTGATATTATTGCTGTTATTAGAATCTTAATGACTAATTAAAATGACTTGGTCTCCCCAAATATTTAAAATGAAATACTCTTCTGATTTTCCAATTTTTGTCTCTGGCAATTGAGCATAATTTTTAATTTGCTCATTCAATGTAATATTTTCTATTAGGTGCTCAGTTTCTTGGCCATTCTAAATTCTTCTTAAAAGGGCAAAATGAAGCAAGTGGAGCTAGAAAAACAATATATGGGGGCACTTAGAAGTCAGAATGGACAGAGTGCTAGACCTGGAGTCAGGAGGACCTGGGTTCAAATGTGATCTCAAACACTTCTTGGCTGTGTGACTGTGGGCAAGTCACTTAAGATTAGTCTTAGCCCTTTAGTCATAGAATTGATACTATGACAGAAAGTAAGAAATTTTTAAAAATCAAACAAAAAACCCAAAGCCGATATATATACAATATATCCAGTGACAGGAAATGGATCAGGACAAAGTCACTAAAATAAAAGTTTGTGAAATTCTAAGATCTGTGGTCCCAAACAGCTGTGCGAGGCCATCATCTCCCTTCGTCTCCTTTGCAGGGTTTGGGATCCATGAGGTTATATAATAATGTCAACTCTTTTCAATCTGCTGATTCATTTTAATGATTTTTTTTCTCTTCCCTCTTCTTTTAAAAAACATGTTTGTTATAAGGCATTGCTCTCTGGGAAAGGGCACAAGGGTTATCAAAAGAAAAAGCTAGGAGAAGTAAAAATAGTACTTATTTTATTTTTTAAAAAACTGGGGTGGTTGGGTGGCACAGTGAATAGAATACCAGAGTCAGAAATACTATAGTTTAAATCTGGCCTCAGACACTTTCTAACTGTGTGACCCTGGGCAAATCACTTAATCCAGTTGGCCTCAGTTTCCTAATCTAGAAAACGAGCTGGAAAAGAAAATAGCAAACCAGTACAGAATCTTTGCCAAGAAATGTGGACAAGATTGAAATGACTGAACAACAAAATTAAATAAAACCAAATTCTCTGGCACCATAACAGGAAGGCAAATGTAGTTGATTCTTCTACACTTCCCATTTTTCCCCCATTTTAATCCAAATAAATATGAATTTTTTTTTAGCTCAAAGGTGGCTATAGAAACATTCAGATGTTTTAAATTCACAAAGAATCTCCCTTGACATACCACAAAGAGCATTAACAGCAACCAATTTAATGTAATAATCTTTTAGTAAGTACCTGCTAGGTGCAGAGCACTCATTGGGCTTTGGGCTGGTTGGGAGACAAAGGGTATAAACAAGTCATTGCCCTGCTTTCCTGGAGTCCACAATCCACAAGAAAGATCAAACCCACCCAAATTATTCAAATGAAAACAATGCAAAATTAAAGTGCAGATTTCATTTGTGTTTTAACTTTGCATTGTTTTCATTTGAATCTTGCTAAATCTTAAAGATTAATTAAAATTTCAGCAAGTAGAAATGGTGGGGAAGACCTTCTGGTCCTCAGAAACAATTCCAGGAAAGACAATGAGGCAAAAATATATCGAACAGTGCCAGGAAAGACAATGACGAAAGAATCTATCAAACATGTAAGTGAGATGGCATGTACTACAATTTGACTGAAAGAGAATGCAGGGTGTTCCCCAAACCGTCAAACTATGAAAGTACCCAAACTGCCCTAAACCAAAAATTTTGGGATACTCTGTATCTAGGGGTAAATGCAGATCATAAAGGCCTTGAATGCCAAGGGAAGTGACCAAAGGATTCTGAGCAGAAGTGATCTGATCTGAGTTGTGTCTGAATAAATTTAATCTGGCAGAAGTGGGATGTGAGATGTGGGGGAAGAGGGGAAGACTGAAAAACACGATATAACAATCTCCATTTTTGCTGCTTATAGCTTTCCAAATCTCCAAATTTCTGGATTAAATTTTTCCATGTTTGTTGTCATCAATTATGTCCAAAAGTGCAACGTAGGCCTTCTTGATATACTTTAAAGAAGAAATTCTTTAAAGACTCTAAATTTGCTCTCAAGAGTATCATTTAATAAGGGGCTCTATTCTTTACTAACACTGGAAAAGTTTCCTTGGAATTAACTGAAGGTTTTGCTGCCAGTGTCCAAATTTGTTGAAAATTTCACAAACACATAAATCAGGAAAGCTGGAGCCACTAAGTACTCCTTAAAGACTCCTGTGACACAAAATGTTCTCACATGTTCCAGGTACATTTGGGGCCTCCGAGTAGAACTTAAAGCACATTCAGTCAATATTTAGCCAGGAATCCTACATTCTGAGTCCTGTAAACAATGAATGAATACCACTGTATGCTACAGGAAGGCAGCAGGGCAGAACAGTTTCCATCCCAAAGCAGAAGGCAGAAAAAGATGGAGGAAAAGGAGAAGGGGAAGCCTAGGTAACAGAAGAGGGGGAGAGAGAAACAAGAAACATCTGAATAGGTAGTAAAGATTGGTCAAGTGGTCCTGTCAGTCACTGTAGCCTCCCTATCCCTATTCTTAGAAACTCAATGAAAATCTCTATTCCTTCTTTTTTCCTTAATTTTGTTATCCTTCCCCTCTCCATTTCACTGCCCCTCTCCACAACACACAATTCAAATTCTTAATTCTTCATACAAAAACAATTAGGAAAGCAATTAGACCTTCAAGAACTAAAGTTCTGATAAAAAGGGAAATCTATTGGTACTGATGTTGTTATGGCAGGTTGGTACTCTAGGGTTACATGGAGCCCAGTATGTAAAGGACTTTGGACAGGATACACTTTTCTGAATCCTAGTATCACTGATTTAGAGATGGAAGGGCTCTTGGAGAACAACAACTCCAACTGCTTATTACAGATGAGGAAACTCAGCCCTAGAGAGATGAGATTATCTATCCAATGGATGTGGATTAAAGCATACTATCTTTCACATGAGTGTATTTATGGCTTTATTTTGGGGTTTTGAGTACATTTGTACAATGCTAAAAACTATATATTTGATCCTCTCAAACCCATCTAGTCAGGGCTGGCTTCACTATTTGCATTTTACAAATATATTAAGAGATATTTTAAGGCTTTGCCTAAAGTTCTTCAGCAAACTATTGGGAGTGCTGGCCTAAGAAATCAGATCTGATTTTTAGTCCAGGGTGCTTTCCACTGGGGAAGAAAGTAAGAGCAAGAGAAATGGGGAGGAGGGGGGCACAACTGGCTGGCTCAGTGGATTGAGAGTCAGGACTAGAGCCTAGAGATTGTAGGTTCAAATTTGGCCTCAGATGCTTCCTAACTGTGTGACCCTGGGCAAGTCACTTAACTCTTATTGCTTATCCCTTACGACTTTTTTGCCTTGGAACCAATACACAGTATTGATTCTAAGATGGAAGGTAAGGGTTTTTAGAAGAGAGAGAGAGGAAGAGAGAGAGAGAGAGAGAGAGAGAGAAAGAGAGAGAGAGAGAGAGAGAGAGAGAGAGAGAGAGAAAGAGAAATGAGAAATGGGGGGGGGGCTCTTACAATGATGACCAATATGGAAGTGTTTCACATGGTAATAAAAATAAAATTTAAAAATAAAATAAAATGAGGGTGTTGGACTAGGAAAAAAAAAGTTATTTGTCCAAGGTCAAACAAGGAGTAAATGACGGGTAGAATTTGAACCTGGTCTCTGGCTCCAATACCACACACTGTCCTCATGGTGTCGTCTATTGCTTATTTTTCATACAAGCTTGGCAAATTGATTGAACTCAATCCAATTCAGCATTTAGTTAAAGGTTATAAAGCACTGGCCTTTGTGGGTAGGTGGGAGGGAGGGGCCACTCTTTGCAAAGTGAGGATGGAGGATAACTGTATCAGGGCTCCCAGTTTAGAGCCTCTTCTAAATACAGTATCTAAATAGGTATCTTCTGCCTAGCTAAGAAGGTACAGACTAGAGCAACAGTAATGTCTATATTGTGGTCTAATCAGATTGTTCAAAACAATTCAGAAATACTACATGGACCCCCAGAGTGCTCAGTAGATTATGGACTGTTTTTTTCTACTGATTTAACTGTTTTGATTGGGGGTCGGGGGAGAGTATATCAAGCAGATAGTAGCTTTAATGCCATCTCTGCTGGTGCCTGATTTTTTTTTTTTCATTATAGCCACTGAGTTGCAGAAGCCAGATTTCTAACTGGCTGATTTCCATCAGGAAAAATGTGTTTCTGTTTGTGTTGGGGCCGAGGGGCTGGATGGGGTAGAGCAGTTTATAGGGGAGAGCAGTCCCCTGGTATAAAATACTAGGGTCCTCCCGTTTATTCTGAGCCAAAAATGCATGAATGATAATCTGAATGTCTCAGATATGCCCCACACTATTTCCTAATGTAAATTGTGGAGCTCTTTCTCTCTACCCCTCACAACAGGGGGAGAAAACACAATACAGTCACACAGTGTTAGCTGGCTGGCAATGCACTGGGATGCTGACAATTCTGTGTGCAATGGGGCTTCCACACTGTGGCCAGCACAGCATGCCAGCCAAGCTGAGCCTGGCTAGTCTTATTTACTACAATTAGCAGTAATGGCCTATGTGTTTATGTATCAACCTCCCACTGATAATAGACTTAGGGAACTTCAAAGAGGTCCTCCAGAGTCAGCCTCCTTTCTTGGTTTTACCACATTTTGATCCTGTATTTCTTTAGATAGACTTACTCACTATACATCTTTAAAGCATTCCCAGGCTTAAAGCAGTGACTGATTGCTCATGGGCCCCTGCTCTGCAGATAATTTTACCCTTTCCAGACTGCCAGATTTCCTTCTGCTTTTTTCAGATAGAGAAATTCGGATGCCCCAAGTATACTATTCAAAAACATTGAAAATGACATGAGGAAACAGACCTCATTGAAAAGAGTTATTGCTGTGAATACTGAACATCAACATATGTTTACTTAAAACTTGTATCCCCAAAAGAATTGGTAGCCCTCAAAAATCTAAGTCTATTATAAGTATAAGCATCTTGCATTCACCGACATATGCCTCAAAGGTACACGCTGCTAGCTTTCCCCAAGGCTAATGAAGACCAGTAATTGAGACCTTGAAAACGTGTACCAGTTGATAATAGAAATCTCTAGGGAGTCATGAATCTTCCTGTTCTGTACTTTCTGAGATGAGGATACGACACTGTATGCAGATTATTTTAAAAATTTGTCTTATATCTTTATAAATTTTTCTACCACATCACTCACTCAAAAAGAAGATTCATAAAATATAAACAACTAGGATAATTAGATGGCTCAGTGGATAAAGAGCCAGGCCTGGAGATGAGGGGTATAAGTCTGGCCTCAGGTACTTCCTAGCTCTGTGACCCTGGACAAGTCATTTAACTCCAACTACCTAGCCCTTTCCACTCTTCTGCCTTGGATCTAATACTCATTGTTAATTTTTAAGAAGGCTGAGTTGTTGTTGTTTTTTTAATACAGGTAATTGTAAAGGCAGAAAAAAATGCTATTAAGTAGTTTAGGACAGTGATGGGCAAACTACAGCCAGAGGGCCAGATGTGGCCCCCTGAAATGTTCTGGCTGGCTGGGGACATTATTCCTAATCTGACGAATACAACGAATAGGATACGATATAATGAAACTTCCAAAGAGTTGCCTTAGAAACAGACTGACAGATGAGCATTTCCTTTCCTTTGAACCCCTCTTTAAAAAGTTTGCCCATCACTGGTTTAGGATGTAAAATTGTGTCACAGAAATCAGGATAGCATCAGAATTTTGTTTTAAAATCTTTATGATTTCTCTAGTGTCAACCAAATGCTGGGCTCCAGGTAAGATATGGTATAGACAAGCCACAGGATTCCTTTCTTGAGATGCTCATACCACAAGTTGGAGACAAAGAAGCAACTCAACATCTGGGAAGAGAGTTAGACCTCTGTAATCATTTAACCTACCAAGGCTTTGTGCCCTCCCCCCATTTCTCTCAGTCTTACTTTCTTCCCCAGTGGAAAGCACCCTGGTCTAGAAATCAGAAGAACTGATCTCTTAGCCCAAGAGCTCTCCCAGTAGTTTGCTTAAAACATCTCTTAATATATTTGAAAAATGCAAATAATGAAACCAGCCCTGCCTCGGTTGGTTGGGGGTGGGAGGGTGGGGTAATTGAATGTAGAGTTTTCAGCACTGTACAGATGTAAGGGATCATAAATATTGCAATTGTACTCTCGACCTGAAGTGGTCAATAAAAGAACAATAACTAAGAGGAGCCCTTCACAGCCCCATCAAGAGAGCACAGACAGGGAAACAAATGTGCTTAGCACTTCACTGCCATTAAGTTCTCTGACCTGTCAAGGAAGCCAATCATCTCTGCCAAACACAAACAAACAAAACCTCAGCAAAAATCCACCTAAAAGCACCGCAAAAATCTCAAACCACAAAAAAGCAATTAAGAAAAATCGCTCATTTTAAGGGAAAATAGAGGCCTGCTTTGCATAATACCAGAAAAGGTAACTTCAAATAAATAACTAATGCAACAGCAAGAATGCAGGGGCTGAGGAATATTGACTTTTCCCTCCGACCACCACTACAGACAAGAGCCATTAAACTGCGAGTGAAACTATGGCTTTTTAAACAAAGATTTCCCCAAGAACCAGATTCCCAAAGGTTCCTCTAATTTCAGCTCCCCTGAGCTAATTCCAAAGGCAAAAATTAATGGGGTTTATCCTGTTTTGTTGTTTTTTCAATCCAAGTGTTCTGCTCGATCTAAAACAACTTCAGACTAGGCACCCAGAGCCTAAATCCAGGTTAGCTGCTGTTCCTCTGATCTTCCAATCCTCCCCAAGCCTTTAACTTTCCTGGGGCAGAGCTTGCAGGCTTTCATTTTGTTTTGTTTTGCTCTCGAAGAGCTCCGGTTATACATTCCAGTGATGGGTAGGGGTGGGGTGGGTCCTGTATTTTTATGCTGAAACATTTTTTGGAAATTTCTCCACTGTCACTCCAAACAGTTCAGCCTAAGAGACTAGAATATTTCCTTTGGACTGAATCAACTCTGGACCCTAACAGAAAAGTTGGTTATTAGCAATTTAGAGAAATAACTAGCCCCTGCGGTCACCATATAACAAACAGAGGAAACGTAATGCCTTTGTTTTCCCCTCTGACCAAGTAAAATTAAATGCTCATCGTTCATTACTCAGGGTCAAATTGTTTTCTAAACTGGTCATTCCCTCCCCCCCAACCCTTTAACGGTTCGCCCGCTGTTCGTGCAAATAACCACCTGATGGCAGCATTGAATCACGAATGTGTGCTGCAGACGGTAGGGTGCATCTTCAGGTAGGCAAAAGCAATGTTAACGAAGGTGGTTTTCCCCCAGAACCCCAATTCGCCTCTTTTCCCTGATTTAGCTTCGAAAAGAAACTTCAAGTCAAATCTCCAGGTAAGGATTGGAGTATGGGGCGAGGCAGCTGATTCCAAAGAATCTGCCTTAATCCTCAAAAAAAGATCCCGGTAAAATTCTTAATGGAATGCTGCTACTCCCCTGGACTGCCTGGTGGCACCGGACTTCCTGGCGACTCGATAAATCTTCTCTTGGGCCGTCATCAGTAGAAGGCTCAAGAAGAGGCAAGCATTCTTAGACAGAGAGCAAATCACTTCTAAGCTTTCCTCCTAGTGGGTGCCTTCCTTCATTGGAAACCAGGGACTGGGCTCCCCGTCCCTCCCACCCCAACCGCTTCCTCGTCCGAAGTGCAAAAAAAAAGGGTTTCCCATTCGCCCGTCCACGCGCCCCACACGTCCAACAGTAAAAATCCAACCATCTGAGGTTTGCGTAGGAGTCTTTTCCCGCTGGTCAGATTCTACACATCTTCAGCAGCTTAAAAGAGCAAAGGAAGGTGAACATTTGCCTTTTTCCACTCTCAAGGGAGAGCCAGCAAGGGACCGAGATTGGGAAAGTCTGGGAGTTGGGGATTTGTTGTTGTTGCAACAACTGAAAGACGCCGCTTCCCCTGGAGTCCAGGAGTTACCCAATCTGGTTCACACACCATTGTAAACCGTAATAAAACTACGCAGCGGGAGACGGGACAGGCCGCCCGGGCCGGCTCCAAAAACCGCTGGCTGATTGGAAACGACTGTTCCCGTTGCACAATAATGTAAGATCGTAAAAAAGGACCAGACTGATGGAAAAGGGAAGGAGAACTGGAAGGAATTTGAAAATAATATTGGAAAAGGCGGGGATGGTGGTCGTGAGCTTCAAAAAAACCCTTTTCATTCCCCAGGTTGCACCGAGACTCCCCTCCTTCTCCTTCCCCTCTCCAAGTAACTCCAACACGGCCTCTGCACTCCCTCATTCCCCCCATCCTGGAGCTCCCTGGAATGCTTTTCTGTGCGCGGCCCACCCCAACCCCCGTTGCATTCACTCCATGCCAGCTCTAACCAGTACACCTGGCCACAGTGACCGAATTTTATATCTCAATGAAGGCGAGAGGTGGAGAAACCCCAGTTCTTACTTTTATTCCATCCAGTCCATTCCACCAAGAGCGGAATCCAAGCGCCTCAATACCAGAATCTAGGAATAGTGGGGCTGCCTCTTCTCGAAGGTAACGGACACTCACTGGACCGCCCGCTAGAGGGCAACGCAGTACCACGAACCCTACCCCAGGATAACTCGTTCTCCAGTCCTCGACAGCGTAGAAAGACTGGACAAGAAAGCCACAGACTGCCCTTCCCAAGAGAAATAACACGCTGGCACCGTCCAGCCGCGCCGCCGCGCCACATCACCCAGGCACCAGCCACAGCACTATCCTCCCACCCCGCCGGCCTCCATCTCCAGAACATTTCTTCTAACTGCCCCCCTCCCACCCCTGCCTCCTTGGAAGCCCCCCTCCCCTCTGCACCGCCCTCTTGCCTCCTGCGGTTGGGCTCAATTACGCTGGCTCCACAGTCACCCCCACACAGCCCCCAGGCCACCGCCTGCACTGCAAGTCCGAGGGCTGCTCCGAGCCGTCTCAGCACTTCTGCTGCCGCGCCTTAGGCAGGATGTGTGCAGTTTGCATTGTTTTCTGCTGAGACCTAAGAGAAAGGAGATTGGACGGCGGAGGGGGGCGGTCGAGTTTAGGGTTACAGCTTTGTACACAAGCGCCTCCTGTAGACCTTAAAGTAATAGGAATGGGGGGGGGAGGCTAGGGGGACTAGAAGAGAAATACTGTTTGAGATCCCAGAGGACCGCCGAGCCAAGAAATAGGCAAAACTGACCGCTCCACGAAGGGCTGGGGGTTTCTCGGATTGCCACCCCTCTAAGTATCCTACATCTATCCATCCACTCAGCATTTATTAAGCTTCTTCTATATGCATTCTATCCTTTCTCTCCAGACTTGGCCACTCTCCTCTCCCAAAGCAACTCCTGGAGAGAAGGGACTGTTATTGTTTGCGTTTCTTTGTTTTCCCAGTCCAGGGCCTGGCACACAGTAGGCTCTTAACGTTAGCTGCCTGGTTAAACATCCCTTCAAAGCTGATATTTTCGTGTTCCGTGCCTCCTCCAAAAGGTGAAAAGATAGTCCAGGGTGTCTTAGCCCCCAGGGCACTAGGTTTGTATGGAGAGAATGGGAAGCGTTTAACATTCACACCTTAAGCTCTCCATCCCAACCAGCAGTGTCATAGCTTAACTTGAGACAAAAGCGGAGATTCAATCAAACTTATTCACCAGTCGATTCTAAGGCAATGTAGCAAAGGGCAGAATCAGCTTGAGGAGTTTACGGAGTAAGATTCAAGCAAGTTCAAGAAGAACCAAGACGCATCCGAAGATGCACTCCCCCCGCGGGTGGGAGAGGGAGAAAGGAAAGACAGAGGCTCCCTGACTGTGCCTGCCTTAGATGCTGGCCTCGTCAACAGGATAAAATACTCCCACAGATGCTGCCTCCTGGGCTACAGCCAGACTAGAGCCAATCTCACCCTGGGTTGCTAAATTTTCTTTCCACAAAGCTCGTGATTTCCCCTTTACAAATAGTACGGAAAGGAGGGTTCTTCTCACTCCAGTTGGAAGAGCAGCCAGAAAGGGGACCCAGGGCCCTGGCTCTCGCTCTACTAGCCGATGAGCCCCAGGGGGCGCACTTCTCCACCCCATTCGGCGCCAGTGGCGTTCCCAAACTAGAAACGCTATTCCTTACTCCTCCCTTTCCCTCCCTACCTCGGGTCCCACAGCTGGACGCGCCTCAGCGCTGTTGTGGTTTGGGCATTTGGGGGGGGGGGGCGGGGAGGGGGTCGGAGTGGAGCAGAGTTTTTATCTGCTCATCAAAAAAACTGACTCTTGTCCTTTGAAGGGCAGATGCTCTGACCTGAAGGGCATCAGGCAGTCACACTTTTCGGTCTTATTCCCTTAACTGTTCTCAGTCTCGAATTTAAACTGCATTTTAGAACCAAGAGCCAGCAGGAACCTGAGTCTGGACAGAGAGGCAAAGTGGAGGTTAGGCTGCCCCGATTTTTTAAGCCAATGAGTAAAGAAAAGGAACATTGTGGCTATCTGGAAGACTTCATTTTAATGTGGGTCAGCGAGTGGAGAAGAGAAGAGAAGAGATTGGGGAAATCTAGCCTTTAAGACGTCTGAGTCTAAAGCATGCAGTTCCGGGGGGGGGGGGGGGGATTAAGGCAGCTGATGTTTGTGATCACCCCCGAACCTTCCCCTTCTTCACTCCATCCTCCCCACCTTCCCGTTCTTGGGGGCAGGGAAGAACTTGTGTTGTGCGGCTAATGCCCATGGGCTGCTCTCTCTCCATTTATATACCTTTTATCCCTTTCCACTCTGTCCAAATTGCTGTCCAGTTCTATTCTGGAGTGATTACGGACTCGAAGCGATTCGTCCAAAAAAGTTGAGCAATCCACTGGCTAAAGAGCCAAAAGCCCATTTCCCAGGTCGCCCTGCCGCGAGTTTTTTTCCCAGGGAAACCCATCTCAGTAGTAAGGGCTTCGTTTTCTTCACCCCGGGTATAGTTCTGCCCAAAGGACAGGCGTCTAACCCTTACTCCCACTCCCTTTCGCCCTCCCCTTTTCCCCCTATACTCCAGAATCCAGGTCTGACAAGCCCTCCTTGTTGGTGCTTCGGTGAATTCCCAGATATCCCCATACAGAAGGAATAAGTGACTCGGAAGACGGTTCGAGGCGGTCACGTAGCCCAAAGAGGAGGCTCCAGGAGACCAGAGCTTGACCACCCTAGAAACTTGGTCACCTCAAGTCAAGGCAGCTACAAGCATCAGGATCCTATCCCTTTTCCTCTCTGGGCGCTGCCTGCGAGCCTCCCTGAAGTAACAGCTGAAGCCAATTGTTTCCGACTATAACGCCTGCGCCCGGGCGCTCTGTGGAGAAGTTAATCTCACGTGTAAAAGCCGATTTACATGGGGATAGACGGGCATAAAGGAAACGCCGCGACGAAAGAGGCCAAAAGATGGGCTCTGCGGAGGTTTAGAACAGACGGCGGCGATCGAGAAAAAGGCAAGAAGGGAGGCTAGGCCAGGGACACCCGGGCAGGCACTGCCACGATTCTTAAAAGAGAAGAGACGCGCGCAAGGGCCAAGGCCAGGGGCCCTGATTCAAGGGGTGGGGGGGCCTGTTTAGGTTTTTTAAAAAGTGGCTGGGTGGGCCACAGAGGCCTGCCTCATTGCCCATCTCTTACCTTACGCAAAAAGTTTCTCAGCTCTTAGTCCTCCCCTAAACTCCCCACATGTGTTGCTTGGAGAAATTATCCGGCACTTTTCTGGCTTTTTTCCTACTTTCCTTCCTGTTGCCGTGGTTTGCCAGAGGATCCCAGAGAACGACGATACTCCAGCATAAAATGTTTTTTAAAAATACACTCCCAAAAAGAATAATAATAATGACTCTTGGAAAGGAGCCGGATCGCAGCTCGAAATTCCTCAAATCCTAGGTTTCTGGAATGCGGTGCGACGACGGCTTCTGCTCTCTCTTCCAAATGTGTTTGTCATTAATGCCAGAACTCCTTCCCCCCGCCAGTCAGACAGACAGCCAATGCCGCCGCCTCTTCCAGACCAGATCCATCATCCATCCAACCATTCCTCGGAGGAGGGAGCCCTTTATCACTGCGGAACTGGGAACTTTTTCTTTGACGCCTTAGGAGCCCCTGGCTAACAAGCGACAGAGTGCCCCCCTATACCTCGACCCCCGCCCCAGCCCTACGCGAATTACCCTGGAGCGTCTGGCAGCCGCCGTAGCTCCCCCTGAGTCCGAGTCCTCGTTGCAGTGTGGAGCGCCGTCCAGCAATTACTAACGCACCCCTGGCGCCCGGTCCTCCAACCAGTCCGTATATCCGAGGTCCCAGGTTACCTCCAGCAAAGCCTTTCTCACCCGGGCACACAACTCACTCTTTCCCCCTTCTCACAAAATCTGCCTCCCTTCTCCAACTCTCCCGGAACTACTCTGGACCTCCCTCGACAGAGCGGGCAGCCTACATCCACCAAACCGCCGAGAGGACTTAAAACACTAATTAAAAACATGCCATCTTCCAGGAATGGTCACCAGGAGCAAGGCAAAAATACGATATTCCTTCCAAACCCGCCCCCTCAAAAAAAAAAAAAAAGGCAAAACACCAGATTAAAGCGCCTCGGTGCCTTCTGAAATAATGCCCTCTCCCTACGTCAAAATGAAGATGAAATAATCTCAAATTTTTATGAGAAGGGAAAGGAGGCTAGAAAAACATTTTTTTTAATGGCTCAACAAAAAAAAAATTTTTTTTTCAATCCTCAGGCTTTTTCCTCCCAAGTTATTTTGCTTCCCGACTTGGTCAGGTTTACTTAGGGTAAATTACTCTCTAAAGCAGAAATCAGCTCCAGCATTTTTTCCCATCGCCAAAGTTTGTGAAGTTACCACATTTCTTCCAGCCTCAAAACCTAACTTCCCCTGTAAGGAAAACAAAGTCAAAAATTCAAAAATTTGTCCTCCCTTACCTTCTCTCCTCTATGTTAATCCGCAATGAAAACCATATACAGTAAAAACATATATATGCCTATCTCCTGTATCTTTCCCCCTCTTGTTTCCTCCTCTTCTGTTTCTTTCTCTCCTAGCTGAAACTGAAATGGGCTCAAACCCCGCGTTTTGTAATAGATTCAATGTTAAAGTCTATCCTAAAACTAATCATTTGCTCTAAGTAAATAGCTGTCAGGAATGAAGCCCCCTCCAATCCTCTTCAAAATAAGAGTCTCATTCGCACATTTGGAGTTTGGAGACGCTCTGCCTACAGCTTTGGGTGTTCCCTGTTGCCTTTTACTCAGGCAGGGGGTCCACCTCCAGCCTACAGTCTTTATCAACAACTGGGTGGGGGGAGGGACGAATTGGCCATATGGGTGTAGGGTGTGGGGGGATGCATCTTCATAGTCTTGCACTGCAGGGGAAAAAGTTTCATTAAAATACAAACTGCTCCCAATTTCATGAATGAGCTCTCTGCACACTTAGGGAACTTTACTGCTTTTTTTTTTTTGGGGGGGGTGTAATTTTTTTAAAATGTCATTTTGTGGATACAGTCGGCAGAGTAAACAAATTACATATAAGAATAACATTTCGTGAGGCTAGATTCTAGAAGTGTGGTAAAGTTGGGTCCTTCGTGGGTCGCACTTAATCGCTGTGTTACTTTGACCCTGGGTTTTTAGGACAGCAAGTAGTGTGGCTGCTAATCCTCTAATAGCATCAGGAAAAATGTTTTGGTCCTATCTGTAGCCGATGGCTGGCTGTTTGCTAGTCCAGTGAGATAGGTCTGAAGAGGGGACAGAAGGGATAGAGAGTAGGTGTAGGACTGGAATTTTCTCGACAGACCGACCTTTAGCTTCACGTATCACGTATCATTCTGCGCTTTGTCTTGGAGGGCTATCCGGAGATGGTGGCGCGGGCTTCCACCTTTTAACATGCTAAGGCTGAGACTTAGGCGTGTGGGAGATCATTTTTAAAATGGGCTCTTCCTGCGAGAACAGATCGGAAAGTGGGCATCTTCCTCCGATTTCCCGATTTCCCCACCTCGGAAGCAAGGGGAGAGCCGCAGGCCAGCCTCAACCTTCTCTAGGAAGGGAGCTCCGCACGAGGTTCCTGCAAGAGGAGTTATCCTGCTTCTGGGGACCAGGGGGCGCTGCCGCTCCAGAAAACAAGCCTCTCTCTTCTGGGACAGGAGAGTTTTGTGTGTGCGTGTGTGTGTGTGTGTGTGTGTGTACGCGCGCGCGTACTGGGGGAGGGGAAGGTGTCATAAATGTATTTTGAACAAGGTTGGCACCCCTTCTTTTCAGGCAGTGTTTTCAGGAGATGTCTTATTCAGGAACTCGGTTATCTACCCAACCTCGCTGCCCATTTCTTCTCCCCCAGCCCCAAAGCAGAGAGACTGACTCACTACACGTCGGGTTACTAACGACTCCCTTCCCCCCATCTCCCTGAAGAAATGTAGGGGGGGAGGGGAACAGACTACAGACTCTGGCTTGCACAAAAAAAAAAAAAAATCTGGTGAGGGGGAGGGCTGACGTGCGAAGTTCAGCTTGGCGTGCGAAGCTTAGGGGGTTCGGTGGAGTCATTCAACAGAGAAGAGAGGAGGGGGACCCTTGGGCTGAGCCTGAGGAATCCCTGCTGCCTCGAGTCCTTTCTGCATGTTCGCTTCTAATGCTTCTTCAGCTTGGGTGACTGCACAACCCCGCTATTGCTTCCACATGTTCCTTCAGGAAATCATTGGAGGCAAATAGATGAACAGTCCCTTGTTCGAAATGCTAACAGGATACCGTAATGCTTGTAGATAAAGAACCAGAGAGATTCTCGACCCTTTCCATCCTAACCCCCCAACAAAAAAGGGGAGCATGGCGGGAAAACTCCCCACAATGGTAGTATGTTTGTACTTTGTTAAAAATAAAGTTGAAAACTGGGAAAAGGAGAGAAATCGCAGTAAATCAGGGTTCCAGGCTCTGCTTTGCTTCAGCTAAACAGGCATCCAGTCGCGCCTTCCTCTCTCAAGTTGAGGGCCCCAATCCTGCCCGCCCACAAATGGTAACTTCACAGTTCATTTCAGAGCCGCTTTATTGAGCCCTGGTTTTATTCGCCTAAAAGGAGTGTCCGGCGGTAACCTCCCTTTAAAGAAAAAGAAAATGGATGAGCAAGCCAGCACCCAGTTGTCCTTCTGTTTGTAATTACCTGCCTAATTTGAATGATGTCTTTGTTATGATCATTAACAAACATTTGCTAAAGGTTTCCATGTGTGACATTCTCAGAAGGTTTAGAGGGAGCTGAGGTTGACTGGTGACAGAACTGAGGTAGGGGGTTAGGAGGAAGGGGAGAAAACAAATGGATGGGCTCTTGTTTCCAAGACAGCCACTTCCAGAGACCAGACTGAGAGGAGATGAGCAAGAAGGCAATAATGCACTTCCCTCTGCTCCAAAAGTAACCCACAAAGACCCAGCATAAGGCCCTCTGCTCAAGCCTAAAATGAGGCCTATCAGAAAGATCGCTATTTTCCACAGCTCTGTGTCCGTGGCTTCAATTTCTCCCGCCCCCTGCGGTCACTGGATTCGATGTCAGAGACGACTTGGGTCTAAGCCTGTCAATCAGCTTGGGTGGCTCGCTGCGGGCTGGAGAGGGCTAGGACGGACCTTTTCCTTGTGTTGTTCTAAGATTCTACAAGATTGCTCCCTCGACGGGTTTGGATGTCCTGTGTGGTCTGTGGAGCCGGGTATAGGGCAAAAAGCCGCTGCCTTTGCTAGGCAGGCAGCTGTTTATTTGTTTCTTATCTGGGTATCTGTCTGATAGAAAACAGCAGAGGTGCCACACACTCGCCATATGTGCCCTTAAGGGGAATGACCTGCTCTGGCTCAGTCTCTGTCCCTACTGCCCATTAGGCTGTTGTGCTGTGTGAAGGTCCCACCCACCCCCGCCCCTCCCCCCCCCAGTGTAGTTGAGAGAGAGAGAAAGAGAGAGAGAGAGAGAGAGAGAGAGAGAGAGAGAGAGAGAGAGA
>NC_058135.1:163946013-163968177 GCF_016433145.1 Gracilinanus agilis
AGGGAGGGAGGGAGCGAGGAAGGAACGAAGGAACGAAGGAAGGAAAAGAAAAAGAGTGGGGTGGGGAAGGAGGTGAGGGGGGAGTATAAAGACTAAGTTCAAAGGATGAGAGATAGCTGTTTAGACCCTTACCTTAAAATGCAGCTTCCAGGAATGGGGTGTCCATAGGGGCAATCAGGAAGCTGCTAAAGCATGATGGATAAATTCAGAGAATATAGTGAGCTATTAACGCTGACTGGGCAGACTTGGTCCTTCCTATGGGAGAGAGGGCACATAACAAAAGCTTATGGGTTAATTGGTGAATTCATAAGTCTTAACCAAAAGGAAATAAAGAAATTCTACCAGCTCAACTTTGCATTCTCAACTAGCTTACTAATAATTGGTCTAATCATAATTACCTAGTTTTCTTACTCGAAATTTTGCATTTGTTAAGCCCATTTGATGATCATATTTAGTCCTGAGGAAAAAGGACTAGAAATGTGACCTGGATGTGCACAGGATGCATCCTTGGCTATGCGTGGGCTGGAACCCAATGGTGGCTACATTTTCTGATTTACAGATAGATCTTTATATCTCTTTCGACTTAATACTAAAGGGTTTTATTGTGGTAAGTGCCCAGAGCAAGAAGAGTGTATCTGTTAATTGAATCAATAACTCAATCAGAAGAACAACAAAGAATATTCTTCAATGCTTAAAATGACAGTATCAAACATTAGAATGCCATAAAGCATTATCATGGCTCAAAGTTCATATTTGGAATCTCAAATCTGAGCAGAAGAGAATTGTACTGAATGAACTCGAGTACTATACTAGCTATGCAGCATAAAGGCAGAGAGGAAGAATATTGTGGTATATGGGATGCTAGATTTAGACTCCCAAAGAGCAAAATGTTATCTATGACATCTACTAATTGAGAAACCCATGGGCAAGTGAGTTAACATGTCTGAGACTCAAGGTCCTTATCTGTGAAAGGAGGAAATGATTAGACGACCTCTGAAATTCCTACTAGCTCTAAATTTATGATCCTATGACGCTCTTTAAAAAGGTTTTTGATTTAATTTAATTTTAAAAGGTTTTAATTTTAATTTTAATTTTAATTTAACTTAAGGAAGTGATTCACCCTCAAGGAGTTTATCATCTGAGGCAAGAATCTTTAATATACAGGGTTTGGGGAATTTTTTTTGGAGGGGAGATGATCTGGACTCACGATTTTATCAATGTCAGGAATTCCTGATGTGAAAATGATTGACATTGAATCAGATGGAAATTCTGCTGTAATTTATGATCTTAGAGGGGCACTGAGAATTTGAATGGCATCGTTACACAGCTAGTATATGTCAGCAGTGAGACTTGAGTCCAAGCCTTCCTGAAGAGACCATCAGACTATTTCCTCACTACCAGATACTTGTTGTTAGTAATAATACATGTCATGTAAGGTTTGTCAAGTCCTTACATAGATGATCTTGTTTGACCTTCCCAACAACATATGACCCTTTATAGACACTATATAGATGGCTTTCTTTTCATGTATGATAATGAAAATAGTATCTAAAATTCTAGCACCAGTAGTTGTTGTGTACAGTGATAGATTTAAAAAAACAACAACAAAAAACAGATTACATGTCAGTACAATTTTTTTTTGTTTTCTGATATTTTGTGATCCATGTCCCTTCTACCCCTCCCCATCCCTAAGAAGGCAGATAATATGATATAGAATGTATCTGTCTTATCATACAATGCATACTTCCATATCAGTCATAAGAAGACACATATCACTGATTCTAGAGATAAATTTATGGAGGAAATAATGTGAAGAATGCATAATGTCAATCTGCATTCAGACTCCATGGGTTCCTTCTGTGGCAGTAGATAGCCTTTTTTTGTTATGAGTCCCTTGGAGTTGTCTTGGATCTTTGCATTGCTGATAACAGTTAAGTCATTTACATTTGATCATCATACATCATTGCTGTTACAATATAAATGTTTTCCTGGTTCTGCTCACTTCACTTTGCATCCCTTCAAGTAAGTCTTTCTAGGGATTTTTGTGTGTGTGTGATTGTCCTATTCATCATTTCTTATGGCACAATAATATTCCATTATAACTATTTATCAAACCTTTTCAGCCCATTCCCCCATTAATGGACATACCTTCAACTTCCAGTTCTTTGCTACCACAAAAAGAGAGGAGCAATAAGGGATTAATGCAAAAAGAAGTGGATGATTCTATTCCCCAAAAAAGAGATACAAAGTTTTTATTTTTCTCTTTGGACTAGCAAATGTCCATCTGCAATAAAGATTGCAATCTAGCCATGAGCAACACCACTCCACTGAAACTCTTTTCTCCAAGACTGCCAAGGATTCTTTAACTGCTGGATCCAACAACTTTTTCTCAGGCTTCATCTTTCTTGACCTACTTGCCATTTTGGATACTATAGAATGCCTCCATCTCAATAAACATTTACTTAGCACCTTCTACATGCCAGACACTCTACTGAGTACAAGAGGTACAGAAATAAAAAATATCATATCATAGCCTCTATCCTCCAGGATCTTGCATTCTACTGGGGGGGAGGGGAACAAATGCATACATAGGAATATTAGAATGAATTTTAAAATTGGTAAGTGATAGTTTGCAGAGGAACTTTTGAATATTCCTTCTTCCTTGGGTTTTTGTCACATAACTCTCATTAGTCCTTAATCCCCTTGCTTATATCACCCTCATAAGAAGGATAGCCTTCCTATTTACCAAGGTAAAACACAGGGCTCTTTTCTGGGCCTGGTTCTCTCTCTAAACTCTGTTGATGTTCTCATTGGCTGCCATGGGTTTAATTATTCCTCTCTGTGACTCTTAAATCTAAGAAACCAGTCCTTATCTTCCTCCTAAGCTCCATCACCAAATGCCTGCTGGACACCTTTTCCTAAATATGGCTATTGGCATCTCAGACTCAACATATCCAAAATTATCTTATCTTTATTCCTCTCCATTTCCAACACTGTCAGGGGCATCACCATCTTTCCAGTCAGCTTCACAGTCTTGGAGATATCTTCAAATCTACTTCCTTTCATCCCTCATTTCCAAGCAGTTGCCTGGCCCTAATGTGGCCCTCCACAGCTTCCCTCACATCTTTCTCTCCCCCTCTCCATGCATATGGCTTCAACCTCTTCCAGGATCATCACAAGAGCTTCCTAATCTGTCTCTTTGCCTCTTTTCTTTCTATTCTGCTATCCACCCTCAAAACTGTGGTCAAATGAATGGTACTGAAGCACAAGCCTGACCATATCAATATCTTCTTGAGGAAGTTCCAAAGGCTTCCTATTACTTCTAGGACAATAATAGCTAGCATTTATGTAGCATTTCCCAAATATTATCTCATTTTATCCTCACTCCAACCTTGCAAGCTAGGTTCTATCATTATCCCCATTTTACAGATAGGGTCATAATGCTATTACAGATGAAGAAAGTGAGGTTATATGACTTGTCTAGAGTCACACAGCTAGTGAATGCCTGAGGCTAGATGGATGTAAACTTGAATTTTCATAATGCCATTTCCAGCACTATCCATTTTTTCAGCTTTCTTTGTCTGCCTATGGTTAAAACAATGTTTAAAATCCTTCACAACTGGGCATCAGCCCATCTTCCTACACTGATTTCATATTTCTAGCCTTCAAAATATTCTGTTTTCTAAGGGAACTGACCATCCTGCTGTTCCCCACACAAACAAAGCATCTCTAGCCTTTGTACATGCATACCCCATTCCTGGAATTTTCTCCCTCAACCCTTCCACCTCTCAGAAGCCCTTTCTCCCTTCAGGGTTCAACTTAAATGCCACTTCTTACATGAGGCCTTTACTGATCTTCCAATCATTGCTTCCCCAAAACTACTCTGTATTTCTGAATATGTATTTTGTGTTTATTTGTCTATGTACTAGACAAAGAGTTCCCAATATCAATGAAATCACAGGTCCAGTCTTTAAATTCTATCACAGAAGTTCTCAAAATGTGCTCTAGGAGAGCGAAAGGAGCAGAGCCAGAAGAACATTGTACACAGAGACTGATATACTATGGTAAAATTGAATGTAATGGACCTCTGTACCAGCAGCAATACAATGACCCAGGACAATTCAGAGGGATTTATGGTAAAGAACGCTACCTACATTCAAAGGAAGGACTGCAGGAGAGGAAACATAAGAAAAACAACTGCTTGAACGCATGGGTCAGGGTGGACATGATTGAGGGTGTGGACTCGAAACTACCACACCAATGCAACTACCAACAATTTGGAAATAGGTCTTGATCAAGGGCACATGACAAAACTAGTGGAAATGTGCATCGGCCATGGGTGGGGGGAGTGCGGGGGGCGAAGGGGAAAGTAGGAGCATGAATCATGTAACCATGTTAAAAAGGAATATTAATAAATGTTAAAAAAAAATTTAAAAAAATGTGCTCTGGGAGTTTGTTTCTGAGAACCTAACAGGAGTCCATAATGTCAAGCCTATTTTCACAGTAAGAGTAAGACCTTTTAATTCTAAATTTAGTTAATATTTGGTAAATATAAACCCCAAAAACTTTTTGGAGGAGTTCTTCAATAATTTTTAAGAGTGTCAAATGGGAGTCGTGGTTGCTCAGTGGATAGTCAGAGGTAAAGACAGGAAGTCCTGGGTTCAAATATTTTGTAGAAGTGTGACCTTGGGCAAGTCACTTAACTCATGTTGCCTAACCTTTACCATTCTTCCTTGGAACAAATACTTAATATTGATTCTAAGACAGACGGTAAGGGTTTTAGGAGTGGAGCTGAAAAGATAGACAGTAGCAAGAGAAATAAGTCCTTAGCCACAGTGGATGCTTATCATTTTACCCCTCATCCCCTAAACTAGGGATTCTTAACCTTTGTGTCAGTGACACCTAGGAAAATACAGTAAAACCTATGAAATTCTTCTCAGATGATGCATTGAAATGTATACAATCAAATACACAGGATTCAAGAGAAACCCCATTTTTGTTGAAATGCAATTGTCGAAATATTTTTTTTAAATGAAATTCACCAAATCTGGCCTCAGGCACTTCCCAGCTGTGTGACCCTGGGCAAGTCACTTAACCCCCATTCCCTAGCTCTTATAGCTCTTCTGCCTTGGAACCCATACACAGGATTGATTCTAAGATAGAAGATAAGAGATTTAAAAAAAAAAAAATTCACTCATCTGATTTTAAGAACTACTCTCCTAGAAAGACTGAAGCAGAGTTTAGTGTTTCTGTTCTTAAAACTATGAACATGATTCTCTCTGAAAAGTAGAATTTTTAATCTAGAGATGAGATGGGGAAAGAACAGTTGGACAGCCTCTAAGCTTCCTAAAGTAGGACTTTCCTTTGCCATTATATGCCTCTGAGAGATTTGTCTCTGTGTACATTTCCCCCCCCTTTTTTCAGTACCGGGTTCAGTCATTCTGATTGTTGGATTTCATTTGGCTTTGAATAGAGGAGGAAAAGATTTGAAAGAGACATAAGAAGTTAACTGCTTTGTCTTCTCCAAATCCCCTTCTCAAGTTCCTTTTGTTTCGCTCGTTATTGCACTGTTATCCTAGGCCATTTTCCATATTTGAGTTTGGCCTCCTCTTCTGCTATCCCTAGAGCATTAAGATTTTATACTGTGATTTGACTTTTCATATTTTAGAAGAAGGCTCTTTCCTCTCTTTGTCAAATTACAAATCCCCTGGTTTATTATTATTTCTCTTCTGACCTATCTCACCTCCTCTCTTCAAGGCAAAAAGATTTTAAAGTAAATTTTGAGAGAAAGTCCAATTGATTTTATTTTTGTAAATTAGCCTGTGTATTAGGGGGAACTTTCACCCAGCCAACAATTTGGTTCTATGGCCTGAAAAGACAAGGAAAAAGTGATTCCGAGGTCTTTAAAAGCTTAAGTCAGAGATTCCTACAGCTTCCTTTACTTCCCTCTCACTTTTGCAGCTGCAAATAGATTTAGCAATTAGCCTCTAGGACTGAGTGTTTCTGAAGGGCAAAGGCTAAATCCTATTGTTAACACAGATAATTTTTGAATGGATAATAAAAGAAGTGAATAATCTTTTATTCCCTAGGTGTAGAGAACTCCCCCCGCCTATGCAAATTAAAACAATTCTAAGATCCGTAGATAAATCCTTGGGAGTTGCCCAGAGATTTGCCCAGGGTCACCCAGTATCAAAAGCAGGATTTGAACTTAGATCTTCTTCTGGACTCCAAATACAACCAAACTTCTTGTTTTTCAGTTATATCTGATTTTTTTATGAGCCCATTTGGGGTTTTCTTGGCAACGATATTTGGAGTGGTTTGCCATTTCCTTCTTCAGCTAATATTACAGATGAGGAAATGAGGGTAAACAGTGTTACCTGATTTACCTGGTGTCACATTGCTAGTAAGCGCTTGAGGCCAGATTTGAACTCAGAAAGTTAAGCCTTCCTGACTCTAGGCCCAGCACTCCGTCCACTTCAATATCTAGCTGCCCCATCACCAAATAATGATGAAGGTATTCATATTAATTCGTATTAATGGATAGTATCCATTTCCCACAAATATTTTTGTATTTGCCACTCTCAGAAGAAAATATTAGCATCTATTATTGTTCTGGTAAGTGATTGGATGGTTTAACACACGATCAGCTGTTGTTCAATCGTTCAATTGTCTCCAACTCTTCGTGGCCCCCATGGACTGTGGCTATCCATGTTTTTTTGTTTGTTTGTTTGTTTGTTTTTTTGGCAAGGATACTGGAATCAATAGTTTGTCATTTCCTTTTCCAATGGAACCACTGGATCCTTTTGTCAGGCAATCAGAGGTTAAGTGACTTGCCTAGAGTCACATAGCTAGAAAGTGTTTCGAGGCTGGATTTGAACTGAGGTCTTCTTGACTCCAGGCCACCTATCTGCTTCCTAACATCAGACAAGTGTCCAATCACGAGAAAGAAAAAAGAAAGAAAGAAGCTCTGGGAACTGAATATCTCAGAAAAGTTTAGTGCCTCGAAAACTTTCTGACTCCTCAGAAATGTTGAGTTCTGGTGTCTCTGAATTCCTAAGAAGGGTAATAAATAACATCCTTTAGAGATAGCTGGGCTTAGTGCCACCTTAGACTCAGCTGCTTGATAAGTCTTGAAACTGTGAGATGGTTTGCTAACGACTACAAAACATTTTCAACCATCAGTCAGCCAATAAATATTTGTTGAAGATTCACGAGCTGCCGAGCATTATGTGTTATTACATTTTGAAATTCAGATTAGAAACTAGAAGGCTCTCTATACTCCAAACCCCTTCTAACTTCATTCTTTCTTGTTTGTGCATTCGGTCCATTTGTTTATTTACAAATTCATTTCCTATAAGAAAGGCTGGAAACCAAACCGCTGATCCCAGGGAAATAGTTTGACCACTTGGAGCCAACACAAAAGCCAGCTTCATGTCAAAACCACTAGAGGGCTCTCGAATCCAACACAGAATTTAAGTCCACTGAAGAATCTAAATAGACGTGAAGCCAAATTGGTCCAAGTGAACTGCATCCCAGATGAAGTCAGCCTGCTCCCTTCCCTCTTTCCTCCCAGCACCCTGGTTCCTTGTCAGTCTGCCTCCTGGACGAAAATTGGATTAGAATCAGCTCTGGGCTTCTGTTTCAGTCCAGGGCGAACCACTGGAGGGCCAATCCAGTCTGCAGTTATCCTCAGTTCAGAATGTGGGGGAAAGCAAGTTGTTGAGTGTAGTTGTGAAATCTCCTAAGAGATTCAGGAAGGTTGTCTACAGAAGTCTAATTCCATCTTCACAGTCATTCTTCACACTGCTCAGGGCAGAACTGAACTCCCAGTCTAGCCCCGGGAATCAATTAAGCCCCCATGAAGTCCTACAAAGAATTAACCTAAGGGGCAGCTGGGTAGCTCAGTGGAGTGAGAGCCAGGCCTAGAGACAGGAGGTCCTGGGTTCAAACCCGGCCTCAGCCACTTCCCAGCTGTGTGACCCTGGGCAAGTCACTTGACCCCCATTGCCCACCCTTACCAATCTTCCACCTATGAGACAATACACCAAAGTACAAGGGTGTAAAAAAAAAAAAAAAAAGAATTAACCTAAAAGATGAAAATTTGGCTAAAATTCATGTTGGAGTACTTAAGCCTGAGGCCTGAAAAAGTATCCGTATCACACGTGCGCATTCTGAATTCCTTTTTTTTTTTTTTAATATAAAGCTCTATTTCTATCTTTTCTTCTTCCAACACCTTTTCATATTCCAAAATATCCTTCTTTCCCTTCCCTTCCAGTCATCACTTATAACAAATAATAAAAAAAGAAGAAATAAAAACCATTTCAGCAAAACCGACCAAAATATTGAAAAGCCTTTATCTATAGCAGGGGTCGGCAACGTATGGCTCTCGAGCCATATCTGGCTCTTTCGAGGGCCAGATATGGCTCTTTCTGCAGGAGCCATAAAGTCCATTTTTTTTCAGGCGCTGTTACAGGCACGCACTGTGAGCACTGTACGGCTCTCACAAAATTACATTTTAAAAAATGTGGCGTTTATGGCTCTCATGGCCAAAAAGGTTGCCGACCCCTGCTCTATAACATTCCTCCACACCCATGGACTCCCCTAGCTTTTACCTCTGGAAATGTTTACCTCTGGAAAGGTCAGGAGTTACCTATTCATATCTCTTTTGGGGGCCAAGCTCAGCCATTGTAATGTCCCTGTGTATTTTTGATTATTTTTGTTGTTGTTTTCCTTCTTTCCACTTAACATTTGTGATTGTAATCGCTGTATATGCTTTTTTCTTTCTTTCCTTGTGTCTTTCTATGCTTCTCTGTATATTCATATTCATCCTTACAACATAATCATATTCCATTACATTAACGAATCTAGTTTCCATTCTTATTTAAATAATACATTTTATTGATATCTTTTATTTTTATATCCCATTAATTTTCCCTTATTTCCTTACCCCTCCCAGCCAAGAACAATCCCTCATAACAAAGTTTGTTTTGTTTTGTTTTTTTAAAATCCTTACCTTCAGTCTTAGAATCAATACTGGGTATTGGTTCTAAGACAGAAGAGTGGAAAAGGGTAGGCAAAGGGGGTTAAGTGACTTGCCCAGGGTCACACAGAAGTGTCTGAAGTCAGATTTGAACCCAGGACCTCCCATCTTTGGGCCTGGCTCTCAATCCACTGAACCACCCAGCTGCCCCCCCCCCCAGTTTTTTTAAAGAAAAAAATTTGCAAAATCAATCATTATGTTGAAAAAAATATGACATATGCAATGTCACATAGCCATAGGTCACTCTCAGTCCCAAACTTCTACAAAAGAGTAAAGGGAAATGTCTTCTCAAATCTCTTTGTAATTTTTTGTTTGTTCTTTGTCATTTTTCATTGTTTTGTGGTTGTTCCTTCTATTTCCATTGTCTTAATCATTGTTTTCTTGCTTTTGATTACTTTGTATCCATTTATTTGTCTTTTTATATCTCAGGTTTTTTGTTGTCATACTTTCTGCTGCCTTAGTAACAACTCTAAGATGGAAGGGTGAGGGTTAGACAAACTCGGTTAGTGACTTGCCCAGGGTCACCCAGCTAGGAGGTGTCTGAGGTTATATTTGAACCCAGGTTTTGACTCTCTCTGGTGTTCTATCCACTTTGCCACCTAGTTGCCCCCAGGCAAGTACTTTGTAATTCTTTGCTACCACAGAAAGTGCTACTATGAATTGTGTGTGTGTACACACACACACACACACACACACACACACACACACACACACATGCCTTTTTAACTTTGATCTCCTTGTGATATATGCCCAATAGCGAGTTCTCTGAATCAGAGTATGAAATTTTAGCCACTTATTATAATTCCAAGTTGCTTCCCAGAAGTGGGACCAATTCACAGTCTCACCAACAGTGAGTTATGTCTATTTTTCTACAAATCCTTCCAACATTCACAACTATGTTGGATCAGAAAAGATGATTTTCCAAAGTAGCAAACGAATGCAACTCATCCCTCTTCCACACTCTTAAGAAAATGATTACAAAGGTTTTGTATCTGTAGTCACGAAATGCAGTAGCATTGCTAAGGTGCCATATCTCACGTACTATAGAAATTGTGGATGTGGCCAATTCTACTGTACACTCTTAGAAGTTTGGAAGATCTATTAAGCGTAAATACAAATCCTAGGAAAGCCCATTCAAAAGATCTTTTATGGAGACAGGTAGGTGACTCCGTGGATTGAAAGTCAGGCCCAGAAACAGGTAGTCCTGGGTTCAGATTTGACCTCAGACACTTCCCAGCTGTGTGACCCTAGACAAGTCACTTAACCCTCGTTGCCTAGCTCTTACTGCTGTTCTGCCTTGAAACCTATACACAGGATTGATTCTAAGATGAAAGGTAAGGGTTTTAAAAAAAAACAAATCATTTGACCTTCAGGTAGCTGTTGATTTTGATAAACGATAATAAGTTTTCCATTAAATAAATATTAATTGTTCTATAGGGCAACCCCATGATACAATATAGTATAGTTATGATAATTTTGCACATTTTTTTATGAATAGGAATATTCAATTTTGGGACTGAACAAAAGTGGTTTTTTCCCTTAAATCTCCAGAACTTAAATCTAATGAGTTGAAACTCACAAGACTTCAAAATTTTCAAATGAGGTAGGGGTGGGGGGGTGGGCAGCATGGTGGCTTGAGAGCCAGGCCTAGAGATCGGAGGTCCTAGGTTCAAATCTGGCCTCAGACACTTCTTAACTGTGTGACCCTGGCCAAGTCACTTGACCCCCATTGCCTAGCCCTTACTGCTCTTCTGCCTTGGAACCAATACACAGTATTGGTTCCTAGACAGAAGGTAAGGGTTGAAAATAATTTTTTTTTCAAATGAATCCATTCAATTGGAATATACATTTCCCAGTCCCAGCCAAATTCAAACAAAATCACATTGACTTTCACCTTCTGGGGTTCAATTCCAAATGTTTTATTTTTAATTATGTTTTTAATGACAAACATATTTCTCACCCCCCCTCTTCTGCCCCCATATATATTGGGGGGAAAAAGAAAACTAAGCATAGTCAAACAAAACCAAATCCCCATATTGGCTATATCCAAAAATATTTCTCATTCTACATTGTTATCTTTCATCTCTCAACCCAGAGGCAGTTATCAGTCTACTGGTGGGCAGGGACTGTTCTGTGTCTTTGTATTCCTAGAACCCAGCACACTTCTTTGTAATTAGTAAGTAATTGTTGAATTGAATTAGATAGATTTGAATTGATTGGGGAATGAAAATTCTGGAGCAGGTTTCTCTTTTATCAAAGTTCTATTCCAATATTCCTAAAGAACTCGTTGAAATTTATGAGAAAATGAGCTGCTCCTCAAGATAATATATATAGTCAAAGGATATAAGAGGGTCATTTTCAGAGGAAGAAATCCAAGTGATCACCTACCACATGGAAAAAATGCTCAAAATCTCTTAATTAGAGAAATGTGCAATAAATCACATATGAGAGATTCTTCTGCCTTACACCTACCTATCAGATTGACAAAGATGACAAACAAGAAAAATGAAAGATATAGGACTGAGTTCAGGAAAACAACAACACACTGTTGGTAGAGTTATCAATTGGTTCAGCCAATCAATACATATTTTTAAACCTTTACCTTCCATTTTAGAGTCAGTATTGTGTATTGGCTTCAAGGCAGAAGAACAGTAAAGGCTAGGCAATAGGGGTTAAGAGACTTGTCCAAGGTCACACAGCTAGGAAGTGTCTGAAGCCAGATATAAACCCAAGACCTCCCCTGTCTCTAGACTTGGCTCTCAAACCACTGAGCCACCTAGCTGCCCAAATAAGTATTTTTAAAAGATCCTACTATGTGCTGGGATAGAGAAATGCAAAATACCCTGCCCTCAGAGAGTGACAACCAAATGGTGGAGACAACATGCAAACAATGAAGTATAAACAATCTAGAAGAATAGTAAATAATCCACAAAGGGAAAGCACTAAAATGAACGGGGCCAGAGAGAAGCTTCCTATAGATGGTAGAATTTTGGCTGTGACTTGAAGAAATGCAGAGAAGCCAGAAGGTGGAGATGAGGAGGCAGAACATTCCAGAGAAAACACCTAGACCTGCGAGATAGTGTATTTCTTCAGGAAGAACAAGGAGGCCGGTGTCACTAGATAGAATTCTCTGGCAGTATGTGTAATATGTGTAAAGACTGCAAGGGTTTGAATGGGGTGAAGAACTAGGTTAGAGAAGGCTTTGAATATCAAACATATTGTAATCCTGTATGTAATCCTGGAGGTGATGGGAAGACATCGGAGTTTGTTGAGTAGGGAGGTGACATGGTCTGGATTTGCTCTTTAGGAAAATGACTGGCTGCTGAATGGAAGATGAACTGGAGTGGAGAGAGATTGGTGTCACGCAGAAAGACTAGCGCAATAGTCCCTGTATGAGGAGCTCAGAGTCTGCACCAGGGTGGGAGCAATATCAGAGAGGGGGTGGTGCATTCAAGAGATATTGCCCAGGTGAAATCAATAGGTCTTAGCAACAGATCTGATACAGAGGTGGTGGTTGAGAGATAGTGATGAGTCAACAATGATACCTATTTTGGGAACCTGGGAGATTGGGAGAATGGTATTGAGAAGTCTGGAATCTGGAGGAGGGGAGAGAGTTTGGGGAGCAAGATAATGAGTTCAATTTGGGACATATTGAGCTTAAGAGGGTCACAAGACACCCTGTTGCAGATATCTAATAGTCAACTGGAGATGCATGACTAAAGGTCAACAGAGAGATTAGGGCTGAATTAGTAGATTTGATATACATCAGCATAGAGATAATAATTGGACCCATGGGAGCTGATGGGATGGGATCGCCTAGGGAAATAGTATAGAGGCATAAGAGAAGGGCTAGAACACAGTCATGTAGGACCCTCAAGGTTAGTGGGCACGACCAGGAAGAATATCCAACAAAGGAAACTAGAGTGGTCTGACAGGTAAGAGAGAATAAAGCCCTGAAAACCTATAGAGAAGAGAGGAGAGCATCACAGAGAAGAGGGTGATCACAAGGCTTAAAGGTTACCACCATTCTTTTAATCACTCCTCCAGATGCTAGAACTATGCCTTGCTCTTAATAAGTACTTATTAGATCAATAAAGCTTCCCTTTCTCCTAATGAAACTGTTGCATTCATCCATCTTTGCATTCATTCAACAAGCATTTATTAAGTGCCTACTCTATACCAAGCAAGAAGCAGTTTGACATAAGAGCCAGCCTTAGAAGACCTTGGTTTGGGGATAGCTAAGGTGGCTCAGTGGATGGAGATCTGGGCCTAGAAATGGGAGGTCCTGGGTTCAGATCTGACCTCAGACACTTCCTAGTTCTGAAGCCAGGGGCAAAGTCACTTAATCCCAGTTGCCTAGCCCTTTACATAGTATTGACTCTAGGATGGAAGGGAAAGAAAGAAAGAAAGAAAGAAAGAAAGAAAGAAAGAAAGAAAGAAAGAAAGAAAGAAAGAAAGAAAGAAAGAAAGAAAGAAAGAAATACATTGTAGTGATGATGCTTTGGAAGTGGGAGGTTTCCTTGTTTGGGGCAAGGAGTACATTATTTTTAGTATTCTTGGCACAGTGGAAAGTCCCAGAGTGGGAAGAGGGACCACACATTTGTCTAATGGTACAACAAACTGGCACAGGCTCCGGAGTTCTAAGCTGGCTCCTTGAGGGATGACTATAGTTTCACACTCAGCTGTACATCTTTACCTGAGAAAGCAGCTGACCAGAAAAGTCAGAAACCTCTCAGGCAACTGGATAGTAGGTGGAATGGGTAGAACACTGAGTCTAGAGCAGATGATAGTGAACCTTTTAGAGACCATGTGCTGTGCCCTGTCCCACACTGAGTAACCTTATCTGGGGAGTTAGGGAGTGCTCCCACTGGTTACTGGGCAGAGGGACAGATGAAGTGAGGAATGTCTTCAGGCATAGTGGAGAGGGGGAAGGGAGCAGCTTGGCCTGAGTCCCTCTGCCTTTCTAGTAACAAACTCTGGCAGGTGATAATGCACGTGCTCACAGAGAGGGTCTTCATGCCCTCTTTGGCATGCATGCCATAGATTTGCCGCCATTTGTCTAGAGACAGGAAAATCTAAATTCAAATCCAGCCTCAATTGCTAGCTGTGATACCTAGGCAAGATACTCCCTCTACCTCAGTTTCCTCAGATATAAAATTGGAATAATAACAGTTCCCTTGAAGGGTTGTTTTGAGGATCAAATGAGATATTTGTAAAATATCTGGGGCTTAGATGGTATGTAAATGCTTATTACCTTCCTCCTCAGGCTCACTATGCCTTGTCATCTCTCAGAGGCAGAAGGGAAATGAAACATCTCCTTTTGATTCTTCTCCCCTGTTCCAGACTGCTTTTTCTCTGGTGAGAGACCTTACTTGAAATTTAGATGCCTTCCATTTCCCAAAATATATCTCCATAAACTTTTTCATATGTTAGTAAGCAATTCAAAACTAAAGAAAGGTACTCATCTTTATTAGGTACAAATTAGATAGGAATAGCCTGTAGAAAACCGGAACCACATCAGAAAAGCTTCATCCTTACATCTACTATTGTCTCTTAGGATTGGAACATTTGCCCAAAGTCTGAAAAGGGGGGCATTTTTCTTTTCTTATATATCCTCACCTCTTAAGAACACTTTTCAAAGTGCTTTCACACACTTTTCTTGGGAAGCTTACAACGATCATGAAGTTACATAAAACAGATATCAGTGCTCTTAGTAAACAGAAAAGGAAACTTGCTGTATAGAAAGGTAACTAACTTGCTTCAAATAACAGTACAATCTGTACTGGAGCTGTAGCTACCATCCAGCTCTTCAAATTGGGATTTCAGTAATTTGCCTGCTCTGCCAATTCCCTAAGTATATGCCAACATCAAGGTGAGGATGTTACTTAGATAAACTTTTTCTAAAGAGTCACTGACCACCTTCAAAGAGCTTATATTGACATATGACATTTTCAGCCAAGTAAACCCAAGATAATTTGAGAAGGGAGGGAGAGAGAGAACAAACAAACTGGAGGACCAGAAAAGGATTTCATTTCATAGTCAGTCAAGTCAGTCAGTAAGTTTTTTTTTAAACCCTTACCTTCCATCTTAGAATCAGACCTGTGTTTTGGTTCTAAGGCAGAAGAGCAATAAGGACTAGGCAATGGGGGTTAAGTGACTTGCTCAGGTACACATAGCTAGGAAGTGTCTGAGGTTAGATTTGAACCAAAGACCTCCAGTCTCTGGGCATACCTCTCAGGTCAATGGGCACCATACTTCCCCTGAAGAAATCTTTTTTTAAGTTATTACATTTTAACAAGAGTATGCCCTTCAGTTGTGGAATGGCTGGACAAATTGTGGAATCTATTGGTGATGGAATACTATTGTGCTCAAAGGAATAATAAACTGGAAGAATTCCATGTGAATTGGAATGATCTCCAGGAATTGATGCAGAGTGAAAGGAGCAGAACCAGGAGAACATTGTACACAGAGACTGATACACTGTGGTAAAATCAAATGTAATGGACTTCAGTACTAGCAGCAATGCAATGATCCAGGACAATTCTGAGGGATTTATGGTAAAGATGCTACCCACATTCAGAGGAAGGACTGCAGGAGTGGAAACAGAAGAAAAACAACTGCTTGAACGCATGGGTCGGGGTGGACATGATTGGGGATGTAGACTCAAAATGACCACTCCAATGCAACTATCAATAATATGGAAATAGGTCTTGATCAATGACACATGTTAAAACCAGTGGAAATGGGAGTCGGCTATAGGGGGGGAGGCGTAGGGGGGTAAAGGGGAAAGTAAGAACATGAATCATGGAACCATGGAAAATTTTTCTAAAAAATTTAAAAAAATAAAGTGTAATTTTATTTTAAAAATGTTATTACATTTTAATGGAAGAGATAGCAGGCACCAAACTTGTCAGTGAATTAAGGGAATGTCTATCCTGAGCATGTAAAGACTTCCTTGGTAGATGGGCAGATGAAAACAATTTATTCCAATGGCCATGAAGATGGCTGAAACACGGACTGTGGAGTGTTTAGAGCTTGGTCAGACACCAAACATGCCAAGGACATCCACTGCATCCCAGGGCATAGAAGGTTGTCCTGACTTTTGTCTTGCCAATGAACTTCAATGATTAGAAGAGAGAAGAAGGCTTAAATCCAACTTGTACACAAGTCACCACTCCTATCATGTCATTGCTCCTCTTCAAAAACAAAGGGGAAACAACACTTAAGTACATATAAGAGAGAGACTATAATGAAAGTAATCTGAAAGGGGGAAAGGTTTCCTATAGAAGGTGGGATTTGGAATTAGTCTTTTTTTTTTAAAAACCCTTACCTTCCACCTTAAAATCAATACTATGTATTGGTTCTAAGGCAGAAGAGTGATAAGGCATAGGCAATGGGAGTTAAGATGACTTGCCCAGGGTCGCATAGCTAGGAAGCATCTGAGATCAGATTTGAACCAAGGACCTCCTGTCTCTAGGCCTGGCTCTCAATCCACTGAGCCCCCCAGCTGCCCCCAGCCCCTGGAATTAGTCTTGAAGGAAGTCCAGGAAAGGAAGAGGCAGGGCATTCTTCAAATGAGGAATAGTCAGTATAAAGGTCTGGAGATGGGAGGTGAGAGTGGCATGTTTGAGGAACTTTGGGAAGGCCAGTATAGCTGGATCAGAAAGTTCCTGGAAGGAAATAAGGTATAAGGTATAAGAAGACAGGAAGGTAAAGGTTTAAAAAAAAAAAAAGTTTAGGAGAGTATAAAAGGGGAAGTTATGATATTTTTTCTATCATTCAATTTTATTTATATTTCATTTTCAAATTTGGTCCTTCCCTCCTCCCACCCACACCCACTGAGATGGCAAGAAAGACAATACCCATTATACACAGGAAGGCATACAAAACATTCCTACATTAACCATATTCCTGAGAGGGAAAAGATCTTTCCCAAACTATGGACTTTAGATGGATCCCAGACGTAAGAGGAGTTCCATGAGCCACAGGAGGGATAGGATCATATTCATACTCTTGTAACCAAATTGAATTCATGAATTTATGAATAAATTTAAGATATGATACAATATAATTTAACATAATATCATATACAATTAAATAATATATAAAATAATAAAACATTTAATAGAACTAACAAAAATAAAAATAAAAATAACTTTGGCCACTGAGGGAAAGATGGATTGATCTAAAGAGAGATTTCACCCTGGGAGATCTAGTTAGTCCAGGACAGATAGTTAATCAGTGAGCTAGCATTGAAGTGCCTACTATGTGCCAGGCACTGGGCCAAGCAATGGGAATACAAAGAAAAGGGACAAGGGTGGAACCTCATCCCTGCTGGCTCATCACAGGTCATGAGAGCAGGAACTAGGCTTGTGACTCCTCTGGTCTGTATGTGCATTGGAGGTGGAGCCTGAGCAGAGGCTTGAAGGAAGCTAGGGATGGTGAGAGGCCCGAGGTGAATCAGGGACACATTCCAGACATAGTTCAGTTCAATTCAGCAAGAATGTATTAGGTTCCTCATCTGTAAAATCATGGGGTTGGGCAATATGACCTCTGAGCCCCCGGGGATCAAAATCATTGATCCTATGACCCAGAGTGAACACTCGAATGTGGCAAATTATGCTGAGATGTCCATGCCCAGGGAGTTCCCCCTTCTGTCGAGGTGTAACATGACAACAACTCATTATTCCTTCTTAGGGGCTTAATTGATCAGAATTCTTGACTTGCTCCCTCAGAAGGAGAGAGGCGAGGATGAGTTTGGGGGGGGAGGTTGTTGGGAGAAGGTAGATTGAACCAACTAAAGAGTTGTTTTTTGTTTTTGTCTTAGGAGACTTTGAATGGGGCAAGGGTTCGATTATTAAGACAGAAAAAGAACTAGGGATATCATCTGGGCTAGCCATGGTAGGATTATAGACTTCTCATAGATTTAGAGCTAGGAGGAATTCTAAAAGTCATCTTTAAAAAGTTATTTTAATTTTTTTAAACCAAGACCTTGTTTAAAATTTATTGTGATGGGGCAGCTGGGTTGAGAGCCGGGCCTAGAGATGGGAGGTCCTAGGTTCAAATCGGGCCTTAGACACTTCCCAGCTGTGTGACCCTGGGCAAGTCACTTGACCCCCATTGCCTAAAAAAAAAAAAAAAAAAAAGATATGAATAAAATTTATTGTGATACATGTAAAACCCAATGGAATTGTGAGTTGGCTATGGGAGGGGTGTGGGAATAGTGGAGAGAAAGAACATGAATTGTGTAACCATGGAAAAGTATTCTAAACTAATTAATTAAATAAAAAATTTTAAGACTAAAAATAAATCTATATATGGTGATAGATGTTTTTCAAAGAAATTACTTTTCTTTGTAATCCCCTATATTTTATTTTAGTCGTGTTTTTAACATTATTCAT
Source organism: Gracilinanus agilis (assembly GCF_016433145.1). Classification (NCBI taxonomy): domain Eukaryota; kingdom Metazoa; phylum Chordata; class Mammalia; order Didelphimorphia; family Didelphidae; genus Gracilinanus; species Gracilinanus agilis. The sequence continues at coordinate 163,964,455 of NC_058135.1, forward strand.
TAGACTAAGTTCCTTGAGCAGGAACTGTTTTTAAAAAATTGTTGGGGGGGGGTTGTTTTTCTTTACATCCCCTTTTATGTAGTAGATGCTTAATAAATGCTAGGTGAGGGGCAACAATTAGCTCATTGGATAGAGAATCAGGCCCCTGAGACAGGAGGTCCTGGATTCAAATTTCATCTCAGATGCTTCCTACCAACCTGATCTTGGACAAGTCACTTAACTCCAACTGCTGGTCCTTACCTCTCTTCTGTCTTGGAAGTAATACTTAGTATTGAATGTTAAGACAGAAGGAAAGGATTGGGGAAAATATTGTGATAGCTGTATTTCAAAATAATTTTGTTTGTAATCCTCAATATTTTATTTTATTCATTTAAAAACATTATTCATTAGACTGAGTTCATTGATCAGGAACTATTTTTTGTTTCTTTTCTTTTTTTTGTTATTGTTGGGATTTTTTGCCTTTCTTTATATCACTCATTACATAGTAAGCGTTTAATAAATGCTAATTGACCAACTGAGAAGGGGGTCCATAGGCTTCACCAGACTGTCAAAGGGGTCCATGGCACAAAAACAGAATCCCTAATCTAATACAACTCTTACAATTTCCAACTGAGGAAACTGAGGCCTGGAAAGTTTAATTTTCCCCTCCAGGTCACATAGGTGGTAATAAGCAGCAAAACCAGCATTCAAACTCAGTTCCTCTCACTCCAAACCTGTATCTTTTTCTTCTAAATTACACTATCCAGGCCCTACATTATGTACTAGCCCAAAATATCTTTAGATACTTCGATCAGTTTGAATTAGAATCTAGAACTCTATATTCTTTAACTCTTTCTTATTATAATCTTATTGACTTTATTTTGTTCTGGTTTTCCCTTAAGTTTTCTAGTAATTTTTATTTTAAAACACAAACAAACCTCTTATCATCTGTCCTAGTAACAACTCTAAGATAGTAGTAGGGCAAGAGCTAGGCAAAAGAGGGTTAAATGACTTTCCCAGGTTCACATAGGTAGGAAGTGTCTAAACCCAGATTTGAACCCAGGTCCTCCTGGATTCAGGACTGGTGCACTATCCATTATGCTACCTAGCTTTCCTTTCTTAGCAATTAAAAACAAAAATTAAAAAAAAGAAGAACTTCAACCATTTGTTAGTGAGTTGGGGAGTGGGGAAAGAAATGAAGATCTTGTACCCACTGGTCATCTAAGTACTATCAGAGAAAAGGTGTGCCCTGGCTAGTTGACTCTGGTGATGACAACCCATTTGAGGACTAAGAGGAACTGGGAGATAGAATAAAATCGTAGAAATAAAAATAATGATGGAGACTAGCAGCTGGAGGATGGCCAAACAAATTGTGGTATGTGAATGTAGGGGAATACATTATGACTGATAAGTAAGGAACAATGAAGATAGAAAAAATGATAAAGGAACTAAGCACTACATCATTATAATTATACAGAATTACTTGAGCAAGCCTGGCCCCATGACTGGCTATGAGAATGTACTTCCTTGTTTCATCACAGAGGTGGAGGTCTATGGAAGCAGAATATAGCATATGCCCTTGGACTTGATTGATGTATGGTAAATTTTGCTCAGTAGCTTTTTTCCTTCCTTCTTTAAAAAAAAAAAAATTATCTCATAAAGGGGGCAACTAGGTGGCACAGTGGATAGAACACCAAGCTTGGAGTCAGGAGGAAGATCTAGGTTCAAATGTGATCTCAGACACTTCCTAGCTATTGCCCTTCTGTCTTAAAAGCTGTTACTAAGACAGGAAGTAGGGATTTAAAAAAAAATTCTCCTATAGGGGATGACTTCCTAGATGGGAGGGATGAAGGGATATATTGAGAAAGAAAGGTCATATAAAAAAAACAACAACATACCAATAACAAATCTTTTGGGGGGCAGCTGAGTAGCTCAGTGGATTGAGAGCCAGGCCTAGAGATGGGAGGTCCTAGGTTCAAATTTGACCTCAGACACTTCCTAGCTGTGTGACCCTGGGCAAGTCACTTGACCCCCATTGCCTACCCTTACCGCTTTTCTGCCTTGGAACCAATACAGAATATTGACTCCAAGACAAAAGGTAAGGGTCTAAAAAAATAAAATAAAATAACAAATCTTTTAAAATTTATTTAATTAATTAAAAATATTTTTCTGTGGTTACATGAATCATGTTCTTTCCCTCCCCTTTTCCGCCCCCCTCCTATAGCCAACACGAAATTCCACTGGGTTTTACATGTATCATTGATCAAGACCTATTTCCATATTATTGATAGTTGCACTAAGGTGATCGTTTAGAGTCAACATCCCCAATCATATCCCCATGGACCCCGTGTGATCAAGCAAAAAAAAATTTTTTCCCCTGTGTTTCTACTCCCACAGTTCTTTCTCTGGATGTGGATGATGTTCTTTCTCATAGTCCCTCAAAATTGTCCTGGATCATTGCACTGCTGCTAGTAGAGACCAATAACAAAATTTTAAAGAAGAAAATGTAGGAGGTTAACAGGATATTCTTCATTTCCTTCCTTGAAGATTCTTTCATGAGATGGGCAAGCTGAATTTGTTCTCTTCCTTCCATAGTGTCAGTGTGACAAAATGTACAAAACAAAGATCGGACAGATCTAGGTTCAACTCCTGCTTCCTGACACTTAATAGTTGTGTAACTAACCATGGTGGACAAGTTACTTCACTATTTCCTGGAGTCTCAGTCTCTTCTGGAAAATGGGGATAATAACAGAGTTCCCAAATATTTTTTTAAAGTAGCTCTCAAAGGAGATAATCTATGTAAAGCACTTTGCCAACTATAGCATGCTATGTAAATGTCAATTGTTGTTATTTTATTATTATGATACCTTTGCTGTTATTCCTACACTGTTCAGGCATCTCTGACTCCTGACACCTTTTTGGTTTTTTGGCAGACACTGGAGTAGTTTCCTTTTCTAGCTCATTTTACGTAGGAGGAACTGAGACAAACTGGGTTAAGTGACTTGCTCAGGGTCACACAGCTAGTGTCTGAGACAAGATTTGAACTTGGGGAGATAATTCTTCCTGGCTTCAGGCCCAGCACTCTATCCACTGCCCCACCTAGCTGCCCTACCTTCAGGTAAAATATGATGATATTTTTGCTACAGTCTAAAATTGTAGTTTGTTGGGAAGTCAGGGTTTGGAAATGACTGATGATTTCTACTATTCCTAATTTCTAAATCAATCAGCCAGTGAGTCAAATAATATTAATGATTTTCAAGAGCTATTTCAATAGAATTGTACTATAAGAAACCAGACTTCAAAGGATAGAGAAATAGTAGGTTAGTCAAGGGAGGAAGACAGCACAGATGACTTTTTCTACTTTAGTTGTGGACCCAGTTAATGAACTGTGTGTGCAAAGGAGTAGCAGCAGGGGAAATAATAGTAGTTATAGCAGTGTTGTTCCATCTTGTCCTATTCTTCTGGACCACACATTTGGAGTTTTTCTTGGCAAAGATACTGGAGTAGTTGGTCATTTCTTTTGCCAGCTCATTTTACAGATGAGTAAACTGAGGCAAACAGGGTTAGGTGACTTACAGAGAGTCATATAGCTGTGTTTCTGAATGCCTGAGGTCAAATTTGAACTCAGGTCATCCAGATATTCAGATTCCAAGCTCTGTGCTTTTTCTTTTTTTTTTTTAAACATTTATTAATATTAATTTTTTAACCTGTTTACATACTTTATGCCCCTACTTTCCCCTTCAC
>NC_058135.1:163972969-164125384 GCF_016433145.1 Gracilinanus agilis
GTAGTAGTAGTAGTAGTAAGTAGTAATTACCAGCATTTATAAAGTGCTTTAAGATTTGTAAAGCACTTTACAAATATTGTGCAATATTTAAAAATATATGTATTTACCATCCAAGCAACTTCTACTATATATCTGAGGGATCTTTCACTTCCCAGGTAGTTGTTGGTAATGTAATTGCATTGAAATTGCATTTCTGGGTTACAAATCAGAAGATCTTAGGAAAAAGGATTAAGAAATTTTACAAAACAAAAGATCCAAAGTGCCTGAGGTATAATGCAAATGAAATGGGGAGGGGAGGTAGAGGAATTAAAAGGGAACAAAGATTAAGAACTCAGGGGAAATTTTCCCTAAAGTACAAGAATTTAAATATTGCCCAAGGAAAGGAAAATTCACTTTTAAATATTCTATAACACTCCCCCCATACACACACACACACACACACACACACACACACACACACACACACCCCATAGTATCCTAATGATACAGTAAGAGCGTAGCTTTCCCCTAAATACTTACCTTTTTAAAGAAGTGACAGTCACTGGGGGACTAACTGCCTCAAGAGAACATCAATTCTCATCACATTTCTGGCTACAAATGTGTGTGGGGCCATCCCTTTGGATTTTGCTTTTGTAGTTTGGGCCGGATTAAACACCTGATAGTAAGAGAGTAAGCAGTCCCTCCAATGATACATCAAAGTCACTGAGGAATTTGGAAGCTAACTTGTCAGTTGGAAATTAAGTAGCGGTTTGGTATATTTCTAAATTCCTAATAGTTTCAGCACCTTATTCCAACCTGGAATGATTTCCGATTGCTTATTCTGTTAGGTTTTTCCCCACTTTCCCAGCGAAGAGTCAAAGGTATCTCCCATATGTGGCTAAAATAGAAAAGAAGAAAAGTAAGATCATTCCAACCACAGCAGAGTTATTGCCACATTGTTATTTAAAAGAATGGATGAGCCTTCGGGATAAGTGGAAGGCAATTGTTTTCTGTGACGTTCCTATCTGAGAGATTTACTTTGGCTTCAGGGATGGTGCGGACCTATTCAAGAAATTCTGTTTTAGATAACACGAGCTCTACATCCAACACCCCTTTGTTCTTTATGAATGGGAGTGCTTTAGGGACAGAGTCTCAAACAATGTTATTGATCTAGCCAAATCTTACATTTCCAAAGAAACAGTGGACTGAAGATGAGCAGGTGACAAGTCAGGCAGCCCTACTATGAATTGTTCAGGTGTTGATTTCAGACGTGGAGTGAGAACTCCCTGGATTCCCGACTCCAGCCTCCTCTCAACCTCTTGCAGGCTTCTCTCTTCCTTGCTTCCTTCTGTACAGAAGAAGAAGTGAGCCTCCTCTTTGCTCCCCTCCCCTCCAGTGTCCTCTGGGACCTGGCTCCAGTAATCCTTGACTCTCTTATCACTTTTTCTAGCTTTCCCTTTTTACAGACTCCTTCTCTTTCACCTACACAAAAGATCAGTTTGTCCCTATCTTAAAATACCTATATTTGGCACCGCTGCCCCCAATAATATCCTATTTTACTTCTTTCCTTCACTGCCAGACTCCCTGTAAGAAGAGACATCTGTGAGTATACCCGTGTTTGTGGTCTTCCTACACTGGAAAGTGTTCCAAAATAACTCCTCGCAAGGTCACTGTTGTTCAGTACTTTTTCAATCATGTCTGACTCTTCATGAGCCTCTTTGGAGTTTCCTTGGCAAATATACTGGAGCGGTCTGCCATTTCTTTCTCCAACTCATTTTATAGATGAGTTAACAGGCAAACGGGGTTAAGTAACTTGCAGAGAATCATACAGGTAGTGTCTAAGGCCAGATTTGACTTTAGGAAGATGAATCTTCTGGACTCCAGACCCAGTGCCACCTAGCTGCCCATAGTCATTGATGCCCTCTTAATTGCCAAATTCAAGGGGCCTTTTTCTTATACCCATTTTTTAATTTTTGCATTTAAATGCTTTTTCTTTCTTTATTCATTCCTCGTTGCTGGAGATGGTTACCACATCGATTTCCAGTAGGAAGAGTGTCACAGTGACTAGGGTACAAACCCCATTAATATTATAGCTAGAGCCTAATTTGGCAATACTTCAAGGTTCCTGCCAGGTCTTTACAACTACCATAATGATCCCTGAAATTGGTGCTGTATATCTCATAGGCCAACATCCTACTTCTTTACCATTAACTTTCTGGATTTTGGAACAGGCTTTGAGGGGCTAGGTGTTACTTTCCCCTCCCCCCCCCTTCTCCTCCATCTCCTGCTCCTTCTCCTTATTCTCCTCACCCTCTTCCTCCCCTTCCTTCTCCTCTTTGTCCTCCTTCATCTCTTTTGATAGATCCTGGGACCAAAGCTACCCTTTTCTCCTTTCCCCAATCCCTACTGAGACCAACAGCTCCCCCTTCCCCCTGCACCTGCTGGAACTCCAGAACAAAGCAAGTAGTTCCACTTCATAGGCACTGACCTGACAAATCCATGAGGGATTGATGTTCTGAATTTATACTATCTGTACCATACTAAGGACTATACAAGCCTGAGAACCAAAAGCCTCCACCCCCAAAGACAATCTCTTTAGGGTCATCCAATCATCTGGACACAAGTACCCCACTTTGCCCAATAGAGACAATCCAGATTACCTCATCCCAGACTACCACCCTAGACAAGATTGCTCTCTTCTCCACCCCAGTGGAAACCCCCATCTGCAGGTTTGTGGGCTCCTCCCTTGCTCTCCCTTCTTCCTCTCCCCTCTTCCTTTCCCATAATAAAGCTTTGCTATATTACTCAATCTCTCTGTCTCATTTGCCTCAGATCAGACCATGTCAGCCAGGTCTGACATCTTTCTTTTCCCTCTTCTCTAAATATCTTCCTACATTCTAGAACCTTTAATGGATGTGGGATATTGGATCCTCAAGGTATCTTTTTTTGAGTTTGTTTATATATACACATATACATAAAATATAACACTAATACAATACATATGATTTGTTATAAATATGTAATAAATTATAATAAATATGCTTATTCAAGACAAATTTACTTAAATAATAAATGTTACTCTTTAGAATTTCGAGACACCATCTAGAGGACAAGAAAAACTAATCAATTCAAAATTATTTGTTTAATGTAATTTCTCACAGACATGTCATAGAGGATTATTTAGATTTGTGAAGTTCTGGGGGAGCAATAGGAAGCTAACATTGTGGTATGACAACAACCAAGTAAGGAATATCCTCTGGACCTTCTTTCTTCTCCCCCTCCCCCAAAATGCCCCCCTCTGCCTTAAGTTTATTCACTGATATTTGCAAGTATTATTAGGAGATTCAATTATAAAAATCTGCCATTCAACAATTAGAATTAATCCTTATAAATTAGTATACCCTCTCCTCTTCCACCCTCCTCAGGTTCCCCTTCTCTGCTTATGCTGCTACTGCCTCTGCCCTCTGCCACTGGTCTAGGAGTATTACAAGCCTCCTTTGCCATGGAAAGTTATTTTAAGATGGACCAACAGAAATTTCAAGCATGGAAGGACACTGCTAATTGGCTGTGCATCTAACTCCATCTAAGCCACCACTGAGGTTGGCTTGGGTCACCCCACATCATGTTGCTATGCAGCTGAGACCATGGGATCTACTCCCACATCATGAAGTATAAACCACAAAACCCAAAGGATCCTGTTAATGACCTCTTTGTGCTCTCCAAGGGTCATGAGGTTCTCATCCTTTATGCAGTCTAGATTAAGGTGGGCTTCCTGCCAGGGGTCTAGCTGTTGAACTTGAAGAAAATCAGGTCCATTCTGGACAACCACCCAGTCCCTAAACCAGTCTTTACAAATGTGGCTACTAGCTCTCTGGGTCAAGAGCTTGGAGCAGTTTGTGGAATGGCCTACACAGGCAAATACTTCCACTAAGCCAGCTGCCATGTCTATTGTATGCGGGGTAATGAAGAAGTATCTGAAGGCTCTGGGTAGAAGGCCATGGCCTTCTTAAGATTCTACAAATTGGACAACTTGATGGTCTTCCTTTACATTAACTAGTTGGGTCAAAGTGACCCTGCCCCATGACAATACCAAGCGGAAGTGTTCCAGAAGCAATGTGAATCCTCTGAGTAGAATGCAACAGTGTAGAGGAACTCTGCAAGGTGTTTGTCCAGGGCAAGCATAAGCTACTAACTATCATCATGAAGACATATAAAGGCAAAGAAATTTCAGGTGTGGAAGATGAGGAATCTTGGCTTGGGAAAAAAAAAAAACAAACATGGTGGAACAAGTCATTGAGGAAATATATGGCCAAATCCAAAGCAAGAAGATTCTAGTGACCCTCCCCCAAGAAGATGCACTCACAGTTTACATCACCAACATCCAGATGCCATCTCCAACAAATTACAAATTTGGAGGCAAGACAGTCTCTCAAAACCTAAGAGTGGCTCAGCCCTGGACAAATTGGGTCATGCCAGTAACTCTGTGATTGCCCTGGATGGGAACACCAAGAATTCCACTTTTTCTGAACTCTTCAAGAAGTCACTTCATTGAATGTTTCATTGAAGAACAGAACATGGTGAGCATCACATGGGATATGCCATTTGAGACAGGACCATGCCTTTCTGTAACAAATTTGCTGCCTTCTTCAAACACGGTCTTTGACCAGATCTGTATGGCAGCAGTTTCTGAGAGTAACATCAACCTGTGTGGCTCACCCTGTGTGGTGTCCGTCAGTGAAAATGGTCCTTCTCAGTTGGCCTTCAGAGATCTTGTCATGTTCTGGAGCATTCCCAATGGAAAAGTCTTTTACCTGAGTGATTCGGTGGCTACTGAGAAATCAGTAGAGTTAACTGCCAATACAGAGGGCATCGGTTTCCTAAGGACCAGTACCCAGACAATGAAGACTTCAAGGTTGGCCAAGCTAAAGTGGCCCTGAAGAGCAAGAATAACCAGGTGACTGCAAATGAGGCTAGAGGATTCCTCTACGAAGACTTGGCAACTGCAGAGCAACTGAAGAAAAGATCAATATTGGAGAGCTTGATTCCTTTACAAGTAAGCCTTGGGATAAGAAACTCCTTAATAGTGCTGGTACAACCCATGACTGCATTCTGACTGGAAAACTATTACTATAAAGGTGGCATAGGAGATGTATGGCTGCTGCCATAGTGGAATCAGCCCCTCTCACTTGCCAATTGGCAACACCCTGAGAATCAGGAAGACAGGGTAGCTGCTGAAGATATTTGGGATCCATAAGAATGCCATTGTGCAGGCCATCAAGGAGGCCTTGTCTTTTTTTTTTTTAAACCCTTACCTTCCATCTTAGTATCAATACTGTGCCAAGGCAGAAGAGTGGTAAGGGCTAGGCAATGGGGGGTAAGTGACTTGCCCAGAGTCACACAGCTAGGAAGTGTGTAAAGTAAAATTTGAACCCAGGATCTCCCATCTCTAGGCCCGGCTTTCAATCCACTGAGCCACCTAGCTGCCCCCAAGGAGGCCTTGTCTTAAGTTCAAGACACCAGTTGGTGCTGCCAAACCAAAACAAGCAGTTAAGGAAGAGAAGAAAATATTCCTATAGTTTTAAAAACAGAAAATAACTTTTGTTTCTATTGAGGATCAATAAAAGTAATTAATAAAAATATCTTGGGGGGGGGGGAAGGAAATTAGTCTACCTCCATACCAAACTCCCAAGGCTACTTGTTTGACCTCATTGTTTGGAAAACTATGCCAGTAGAGCCCAAACTTTGACCTATTCTACCCGACTAGAAGGTGGGTCATAAGAAGAGGAAAAAGAGCACTATCAGGTAGGGAAAACTTCAAAATCAAAAATATAAATGCTTCAACAAATGATATTTGATTATCGGGCTGACTGACTTGTAACTAGCAATAGTGCTTAAGTCTTTTGTTTGGGGAGGAACCTACCTAACTAGGAATAGACTTTTGACTAAATAATGAAGAACTTTTCCCCTACAGGAGGTATGGTAGGAGCAATATCCTAGCCCTTGCCCCATGCAAGTGAGGCTACTTTTCCCATAGAAGTCATTGAGACCACCTTCAAGGCTTGGGTGGCCCAGGGGACTAAAGGCTCAGACTGTTTACATCACTGCCTCATCTCCAGAGTACCAAGCAACCACCATGGTCTCTCCTTTGATCTCCACCCAAGCTCAAATGCTTGTGAGTAGGTCATGATGATCAGCTGGGCCAAGGGAGCTTCACTCCCCTGAATCACCAGGAGGCACCCTTAATATCTAGCTTGTTGAATCTATTCCTTCTGCTATGTCTAAGGAATGTCCTTTGGTAACTGTTGAATGACCCATGGGTTTTTTAGTGTTCCAATATCAAATGTAAACTATCAGGGGACAAATCGAAGTCAGACCCATCCTAGAGCACAGGTCAACCCATGGAAAGGATAAAATAAAACAATCAGGAAAAGGCCAGTTCAGTGTTCTTTCCATTACAATCACAATTTGTCAGAATGACATCCATTTTGAGTTTTAAAGTTTGCAAACCATTTACACCAATCTCAAAACAACTATGAGGCATTTACAGGTTTGTTGCTATGTCATTTCATTGGTATCCACCTCTTCATGACCTCATTTGGGGTTTTCTTGGCAAAGATACTAGACCGGTTTGCCATTTCCTTCTCCAGATCGTTTTACAGATAAGGAAACTGAGTCAAATAGGATGAAATGACTTGCTCAGGGTCACACAGTTAGTAAATATCTAAGGTCACATTTGAACTCAGTTCTTCCTGACTCCTGGCAAAGAGCCAGCACTGGGGTAGCTGCTCTGTTCTCCCTCTTCACAATGTGGGAGGACATTTTTTTGCATGCCCCATCCCTCTGTCCAGGCACCCAAAACAAGCACTTTCTCCCTCAGCTCTCTCCAGTAATGTGGGGGCTCACAGACAGCTTGAATTTGCCCTCTGGGCACTCAAAATCTAAGTTTGCCAAATGCTGCTCTAGGCCTATCCACATAGCTGCTCCTAGTTGGCATTTACAAATATTAACCCCATTTTATAGATTAAGAAAATGCAGGTTGAGAAAGATTGAGTGATTTTTCCAGGGTTACACAGCTAGTTCTGAGCCTGGGAAATGATTGGAACTCAGGTCTCCTTGACTCCCCAAGTATTTATTATATCACTTTTTATGGCACAAAAAAATCGGGAGAGATGCAAATTGGAAGTTGACTAGACAAATTTTATATACATGAATGGAATGGAATATTATTGTACTATATATGAAATACTGAACAGAATGAACACAGAGAAGCATGAAAAGCCTTATAAGCTAATAGAAAGTAGCAGAGCCATACAAATATGATATACGCAATGACCAAAACAATCTTAATAGAAAAAACAACCACCATGAAACAGCTGAAAAATGTTGCAAAAGTATCAAGCTTGGCCTCAAACAAGAAATAAAACACTTTCCTCTGCTCCTTTGAAGAAGTAGGGAGCCCAATGGTGTAGTATGTAATATATGCATGTAATATAGTTTCTATTTTAATGTGTTGATTAGTTTTACTGAATTTTTAAAAACTTCCCTACTTAGAAAAAAAATTCCATTGTACAGGATGATTCTTTTCTTTTTCTTTTTTTTAACTTCTTTTTCTTTTTGATTCATTTTTTATTTTTAGAAAAATTTTCCATGGTTACATAATTCATGTTTTTACTTTACCCTTCACCCCCTCAAACTCCACCCCCCCCCATAGCTAACTCCCATTTCCACTGGTTTTAACATGTGTCATTGATCAAGACCTATTTCCAAATTGTTGATCATTGCATTGGTGTGGTAGTTTCTGGTCTACATCCCCAATCATGTCCACATCAACCCATGTGTTCAAGCAGTTGCTTTTCTTCTGTGTTTCCCCTCCTGTAGTTCTTCCTCTGAATGTGGGTAACGTTCTTTTCCATAAATCTCTCAGAATTGTCTTGGGTTGTTGCATTGCTGCTAGTACAGACGTCCATTACATTCGATTTTACCACAGTGTATTGGTCTCTGTGTACAATGTTCTTCTGGCTCTGCTCCTTTCACTCTGCATCAATTCCTGGAGGTCTTTCCAGTTCACATGGAATTCCTCCAGTTTATTATTCCTTTGAGCACAATAGTATTCCATCACCAGCATATACCACAATTTGTTCAGTCATTCCCCAATTGAAGGGCATCCCCTCATTTTCCAGTTTTTTGCCACTACAAAAAGCATGGCTATAAATATTTTTGTACAAGTCTGTTTATCTATGATCTCTTTGGGGTACAAACCCAACAATGGTATGGCTGGATCAAAGGGCAAGCATTCTTTTATAGCCCTTTGAGCATAGTTCCAAATTGCCATCCAGAATGGTTGGATCAGTTCACAACTCCACCAGCAATGCATTAGTGTCCCAATTTTGTCAAATCCCCTCCAACCTTCATTACTCTCCCCTTCTATCATTTTAGCCAATCTGCTAGGTGTGAGCTGATATCTCAGAGTTGTTTTGATTTGCATTTCTAATTATTAGAGATTTAGAGCACTTTCTCATGTGCATATTGATACTTCTGATTTCCTTATCTGAAAATTGCCTATTCATGTCCCTAGCCCATTTATCAATTGGGGAATGGCTTGATTTTTTTATACAATTGTTTTAACTCCTTGTATATTTGAGTAATTAGACCCCTGTCAGAGTTTTTTGTTATAAAGATTTTTTTCCCAATTTGTTGTTTCCTTTCTAATTTTGGCTGCATTGTTTTTGCGGGATGATTCTTTTCAAAGGAGAGGGAGAGAAATAAAGGGGGAGATCTAGCCACTATAAAAACAAAAGACAACAATAAAATGTATTTTAAAAAATGATGCTTTTTGCAGCAGATATGGCAAAGGAGATAACTTTGTTCCATGATTCACTTTGAATGTAATATGTATATCTAAGGTATTTATCATTATCAGAGAAGATAAAGATATTGGATTTGATGTTTCTTGGAGGAAAATCCCTAAAGAGGGGACTCCTTCTACTGGAATGTCAACTTCTTGGTTTTAGAGATTTGTCCCTAGACCAGTGATGGGCAAACTACAGCCCACTGGCCAGATGTGACCCCCTGAAATATTCTATCTGGCAGCATGACATTATTCCTAACCTGATGAATACAATGAGTAGGATACAATACAATGAAACTTCGAAAGAGTTGCCTTAGAAACAGACTGACAGATGAGCATTTCCTTTCCTTTGGCCCCCTCTTTAAAAAGTTTGCCCATCACTGGCCTAGACCACTGAGAGTTTAAGTGACTTGTTTAAGGTCTCACAGTCAGCATGTATCAAACATGGAACTTGAAGCCAGGTCTGACACACTCAGAGTCCAGTTCTCTAACTCATTCTTTCAAGCTACACTTCATGTCTTGGAAAATATTGAGTCTGCGTCATACAAAAGAAGTAATGCTTCCATTCTCAGATGACTAATTATTGCATTAATTGCACTGTAACTAATTGACCCCAGAACTATAAAGTCTCTTCAATTAAATCCATAGCAATGTAAAATAAATTGGTCTAGTCATCTGCATTGGAGAAACAAAGTCAATGAAAAAAAAGAAATATATATATATATAGATAGATAGATAGATAGATAGATATAGATATATAGATATATAATCCAGACACACGTCTGAACAACCTATTGTGTTTTTCCCTTAACATTTTGGACAAGCAATGTAAGTAGACAGTAAATTGGACATAGAATTAAATAAGACATGGAGACTGAGCTGGATCCCATTTGGGAAACTAGTCATTTCAAAGTGCTTCCTGCCACAAAAGCTCATCTTTTGGGCAGGGAGGTAGCCCAGTGGGTAGAGTGTTAGCCCTGGAGTTGGAAGGACTTGGGTTCAAAGATGCCCTCAGAAATTCCCTAGCTATGTAACCTCAGGCAAGTCACTTCACCCTAATTGCCTAGTCTTTACTGCTCTTCAACCTTGAAACTGACACTTTTATTCATTCTAAGATAGAAGGTAAGGGTTTAAAAAAAGGGGGGGGGGGACTCTTATATCTTTAACACCAGTATTCAGTGAACTAACTATATTCCTGAATCATAAAGCAACCCCATTCAATTCCAGTTCTTTGCCACTATATATTTTGTACAACACTGAGTTCTTTTCCTTCAATCTCTTTGGACCTCCTCATTGTACAGAAGAGGATTTTGGATCTCAGAGAGGATCTTGCTGAAGATCTCAGAGTTGGTTAGTGGCAGAGCCTTGTCTCCAGGTCAAGGACTCATTATACATATTTGGAAGGCATTTTAGGTTCAATCCCTACTACAAGCATGAAAAGTTTCTCCATTATCCTTGACAAGTGGTCATCTGGTCTCCATTTCACAGAATCTCAGAATTCGAGGAACCTTAGAAATCATTTAACCCAATTTGTCCCTAAGTAGGAATCTCCTTTACAATATTACGAATAAATGTCAATCCAGGTTACTTTTGAAGACCCAAAACTCAAGAGCTAAAAACTAAAAGATCAAAGGATCTTTAGACAACTTTCATCATTTGGAATTCATCCTTAAATTTAGCTGATGAGTCAACCTTTCTTCAACTTCATCCTTTGCTCCTCTTTTTGCCCTCTAGGGTCAAACAGAATAATCTATTTCTTTGTCCACATAAGACCTCTGCAAATGTTGGAAGACAATTATTCATTCACCTCCCTGTTCCTTTCTTAGACTTTAGTTTTTCCAACTCTTTGATAAACATTCTTAGTTCCTTCAACCCTTCTTCACATGTGATGTGGTTTTGAATCTCTTCACCAACACAGCCATCATTGAGTCTTTTCACCAAGGTGTTTTTTACTCCTGTCATGATCCAGCCTATCCCTCTTGAGATGTAAAATACAGAACTAAATCAGTTGTTCCAGATGTGGTCTGGGCAGAATAGACCAGGATTTTTTTTAATCTTTCCAGGCAGAATAGCCTTTCCAAGAAAACAAGTGCACTCCCTTTCTTTCTCTCAGAGATTGGGAGACATTTGGCCTTGTGTGATTAAAAGTTTACTTTGTTTCTTATGCTAGCAAATGTGATAAAGCGGCTGATAAACAGAATCTCTGTTAAGCTGTGTCATTTCATGAATGTGTCATGGAGGGAAGGTGGCTAGGAATAACCAGTAAGGTGAAAGAAATTTAAAAGGGTTGAATCTACTAAATTAGGATTTTTGGCTGGGGATCATGACAAAAGAAGTGAATTGTGGATTTTTGCAATTTTCCAGGGCAGAGAAAGAGCATTTGCTTGGGTTTCTCTGGGCATCAAAATGAGACAGCAAAGCTAACGAGGTGAAACATAATTTCAAAAGAAATTTGAAAGGAAACTTTTTCCCAGAGAAGAGGTGCCTAGAAAATGATTAGAGAGAAAATAATGCTCAAAGGAAGAGGGAAGAGAGGAAAGAAGCATTCATTAAGTACCTATATCCTAGACACAATGCTAAATACTTTACAAATATTTGATCATAAGAGAGAAGTATCATAACCCACAAAAATTTGGAAGGAGAGTAAAGTGACTGAAGCTTTGCCTACCTGTTCACTGGCCCAGCATCAAATAATACTGTTATATAGGACTATCATTTCTCTCATTTTGGTCTCTAGCCTTCAATGAACAAACTCAGGTCTCATTAACTTTCATGGTTGATGTGTCCTGTTGCTGGTATATATATATATATATAGTGTTCTATACTAGTCTAGCTATATCTTACCCCATCTTGTATCCAAATAGTTATTTTTTCTATTCATGTGCCAGAATTTTTATTTATCCCCATCAACTTCCATCTTATTAAATTCTTCTAACTGTTCTAGTATGTCAAGGTCTTCCATGATGCCAATTTTATACAATTTATTAGCTATCTTCTCCAGTTTTATGTCATCAGTAAATCTGCTAGGTATATCAACTACAACGTCATCTAAATAATTGATTAAAATACTGACTAGAACAAGATTAGGCATAGGATCAGCCCTGTTTTACATGACTAGAGACCTTTCTCCTGGTTGACATGGATTCATTACTCAATACTACCTGGTTATAATCATTCAATCAGTTTTTAATACACTTTACTATGCAATATTTTAGCCCACATGCCAACATTTTTCCCCTGTGAGATAGGAGGAATCTTAAGGAATAAGTTGCTAAAACTTCAAATTGGATTGAAATCCAAATTCAAATGTGAATAGCATTCTTCTGTTCTACCAAGCTAGTAACCTTATCAAAAAAGGAACTGTAATTCAACTCACATTGGCTCAGAGTAATTACTGCTTCCCTTTCTAAGACTTCATAATAGATCTGGTTAATAACCTATCTAATAATCCATCCATATGTAATAATTACTAGGTAATAATCTAAACCTAGAGAGAGAGAGGGAGGTTCTTTTGTTCTCCTGTAATATATAGTAGATTTTTCCTCTATCCTCAAAAAAAAACAAAACAGACATAAACACTCAAATCATGCTATATTATTCAAATTCCAGGTTGAACTGTAATTAAAATAATTATCATTTATGTAGTACCATAAATGTATTCAACATTTAAATCATTTACAGTGGTTAGAGACAGAAAACAGCAATTACACAATCTAGTCTATACCATGCAAATGTATATAAGCCAAAATCCCAGAAAAGGATTTTAGAATTATTTTCAGGCACAAATAGTATGCACTGAGGATCACATTCTGTTCTCTGCCTTCCATGTACTATATTTGAGAGCTTTATTAGGCACTCAGACTTCATCCACCTATTCCACTCCATTTTTCCAATTTAAATCTACAATAAAACCATGTTTCACATTATGTAACTTGTTCTCCCTTTTGCTACTGCTACATGTAGCATGAAGTTTATAGGTTAGAAAAAAGGAAGATCTTCACAATAACAGCAAGCATTTAGAGACCATTAAAGTTTGCAAAGCACTTTATAAATATTATCTCATTTGGAAAACTAGGCATTATTATCATTCCAATTTTAGAGATGAGGAAACTGAGACAGACAGAGGTTAAGTGACTTGTCCAGGGTCACACAGCTAATAAGTATATGAGGTTGTATTGCCACTCAGGTCATCCAGATCTTGCCCAAACACCATCCACCTATCTCCTAGAAACAAGAGTTGTCAGATGCTCAGATAAGTTGTTCAATTAAACAAATCTACTATATGTCAGGCATGCCTAAAATCTGGAGAATCAAATACAAAACAGTCTCTGCAGGGGCAGCTGGGTGGCTCAGTGAATTGAGAGCCAGGCCCAGAGATGGGAGGTTCTGAAAGGTTCAAATCTGACCTCAGATACTTACTAGCTGTGTGACTCTGGGCAAGTCACTTAACCCCCCAATGCTTAGCTCTTACTGCCTTGAAGCTAACTCACAGTACTGATTCTAAGATGGAAGGTAAAGATTTTTTGTTTTAAGTTTCTGCTTTCTAGGAATTTACATTATACTACAAAAATACTCTGAGGTCCCATATACTGAAGGGTTCAAAGTGGGATGTTTGTCTAGGATACTTTCAATGGAGCTCTCCTTTTAAGTGAGGAGAAAAATTAGCCTACTTTTCCAGATCCCTTTAGTTAGAGGATTGATGTATGAATGCAATTAGTTATCCAGAAAATTTTAGAGCTACAAGAGAATAGACTAGTTTTGTTGTTGCTCAGTTGTTTTTCAATTGTGACTGACCCTTCCTGACCGATTGTAGGGTTTTCTTGGCAAAGATATTGGAGTAGTTGTCATTTCCTTCTCTAGATCATTTTATAGCTGAGAAACCCGAGGCAAGGAGGGTTAAGTGACTTGCCCAGTGTCCCACAGCTAGCACCTACTTCCCAATTAAGCTAGAGGTGAGATAAATAATTGTTATATATATCCATGTACATATAGTTTACAAAGCTATTTGCCTACATTATCTCATTTAGCACTCATAGTAAGCCCTAGTGGTAGGTAGTTTAAGCATCATCAAGTGAAGAAAAAGTTTCCGAATTTAGGTTAATGACATAAGCAAGGTAACATAGCAAGTAAAAGACAAAGATGGGATTTTTTCAAATTCAATTTTATTTTCAGATTTGAATTCTCTCCCTGCCATCTCCCCTTTCTCTACTCATTGAGAAGGCAAAAAATATTTTAAATACAGAGAAGGCCCTTTAACATAAGGTTTTGTTTTGTTTTGTTTTCAGGTTTAAATTTTTTTTCTTTTAGAAAAATTTTCCATGGTTACATGATTCATGTTCTTACTTTCCCCTTTACCGCCCCCCCCACTATTCCCCCCATAGCCAACTCCCATTTCCACTGGTTTTAACATGTGTAATCGATCAAGACTTATTTACATATTATTAATAGTTACATTGGTGTAGTAGTTTCAGGTCTACATCACCAATCATGTCTGCATCAACCCATGTGTTCAAGCACTTGTTTTTCTTCTGTGTTTCCACTTCTGTAGTTCTTTCTCTGAATATGGGTAGCGTTCTTTTCCATAAGTGCCTCAGAATGTCCTGGGTCATTTCATTGCTGCTAGTACAGAAGTTCATTATATTCGATTTTACCACAGTGTATCAGTCTCTGTGTACAATGTTCTTCTGGCTCTGCTCCTTTTTTTTTTTTTTTTTTTTTTTTTTATATTTTTAAACCCTTAACTTCTGTGTATTAGTTCCTTGGTGGAAGAGTGGTAAGGGTAGGCAATGGGGGTCAAGTGACTTGCCCAAGGTCACACAGCTGGGAAGTGTCTAAGGCCAGATTTGAACCTAGGACCTCCCGTCTCTAGGCCTGGCTCTCAATCCACTGAGCTACCCAGCTGCCCCAGGCTCTGCTCCTTTTGCTCTTCATCAGTTCCTGGAGGTCTTTCCAGTTCACCTGGAACTCCTCCAGTTTATTATTCCTTTTAGCACAATAGTATTCCATCACCAAGAGATACCACAATTTGTTCAGCCATTTCTCAATTGAAGGGCATCCCCTCATTTTCCAGTTTTTTGCCAACACAAAGAGCATGGGTATAAATATTTTGGTACATGTCTTTTTCCCTATGATCTCTTTGGGGTACAAACCCAACAATGGTATGGCTGGATCAAAGGGCAGGCAATCTTTTAGCACTCTTTGGGCATAGTTCCAAATTGGCATCCAGAATGGTTGGATCAGTTCACAACTCCACCAGCAATGCATTAATGCCCCAATTTTGCCACATCCCCTCCAACATTCATCACTCTTCCCTGCTGTCATTTTAGCCAATCTGCTGGGTGTGAGGTGATAACTCAGAGTTGTTTTGATTTGCATTTCTCTAATTATTAGACATTTAGAACACTTTCTCATGTGCTTATTGATACTTTTGATTTCTTTATTTGAAAATTGCCTGTTCATGTCCCTTAGCCATTTATCAATTGGGGAATGGCTTGATTTTTTGTACAATTGATTTAGTTCCTTGTATATTTGAGTAATTATACCGTTGTCAGAGTTTTTTGGGGAAGGAGATAAGATTTTATATAGAATTCTTTGGAGTCATGGCCAATCATAGTATTGATCAGTTACTAAATCTTTCACAGTGGATGTTTATCTTACAATGTTGCTGTTACTGTGTAGATTGCTCTTCTGGTTCTGCTCACTTCACTTTGAATCAGTTAATATAGGTCTTTCCAGATTTTTCTGAACTCATCCCCTTCATCATTTCTTATAGCATAGTAGTATGCCAAAATACTCATATACCATAACTTGTCTAGCCATTCTCCTTTCTATAAGGATTCTTTCAATTTCCAGTTCTTTGCCATCACAAAAAGAGATGCTATAGATATTTTTGTATTTATGAATCCTTTCCCTTTTTCTTTTATCTCCTTGGAATATAGGCCTAATAGTGATATAGCTGGGTCAAAGAGTATACATAGTTTCATGTTTCAGTTTGGGACATATTTACAATAGAAAGCTCCCACAATTATGCACCTTAAAATATATCAGATGAATTTAATGCATACAAATAAGTATAATATAAAAGCATGTGACAAGTGAGTTAGAGAGGTATAAACAGTGCTAGGAGAGGTCTGAGGAGGGAAGATTTTTGCTGACTTAGGGGATCTAGGAAGGCTTCAGGGAGAACATGACATTGGAGCTGAGCTTTAAAAAGGATAAGAAAAAAATTCCACCTTTTGGGCTAGGAAGGTCAGTGTCAGGAATATGTGTGTGTGTGTGTGTGTGTGTGTTTGTAGGTATTCTAACCATAAAGAAAGGAGGAGGACGAAACACAAAGATATTCATGATTGGAAGAAAGAATACATAGAAAAGAGTAGTTTGAAAAGGTAGGGCAATATGGGTTGGACGTAAGCAAAGACAAAAGACAAAAAGGAACAGAAATGTTGGCTATGTTCAAGGGACAACAAATGGAGCAGTTTGCAGCAGAGGAATTTAGGCAAGCAATGACAGATAAAATGGAAAGATTAGGAGATCAGATAATAGAATTTCTTGATTTGCTAATTAATTTTGTCATTACTTCCATATGCAATGGGAAATGATGGTAGTTTTTGGAAGATCATATGACCATAGATTTAGAAATGGAAGAGATCCTAGGATCCATCTATCTCAAATCTCTCATTTTACAGATTGAAGAGAGACTATTATTGTGATCAAAGTACACCTCCGTGAAAGGATGGTAGAATACAAGTCAGATTGAAGCAGAGAGAAATGTGAAACAATGACATCAGTGAGGAATCTATTTCAGTACCTCAGGAATAAGCTAAAACTAGTGTGGGAGCAGCACAAGAGGAAAGGATACCTGCAAAAGAAATGATGAAGAAAAAGTCATCAGAATTTGGTGATTGTTTGGATGGTGGGAGGGAATGGGGTGGGTGGAATCAGTGAAGATATGGAATGTTCAAATGTGAGTAACTAAAAGAATGTAAGACTGAAGTACAGGTGAAATGTTTGTGCTGAAGAGCTACAGAAATTATAGAGAACTCACTCGTTCATCCATTCATTAAAATTTATTGAGCCTTTCCTGTGTACAAGGCACTGTTATAGGCACTGATAGAAATGATAATTGTCAGTATGAGGGTAAATGGCATCACCAGAAGATATAGGAGAAATGATCAGAGAAGAGAGTATAAGCCCTTGAAGAATGAATTTCATTTAGCAGGAAGGAGAGAAGAGGTGGAGAAGCCACCATCCTTTTTTTATTTTAATTTTATTTTTTCATGTTTACATGATTCATTTTCTTTCCCTCTCTTATTCCCTACCCCCTCCCAGAGCCAGTAAGCAATTCCACTGGGCTGTACACATATTATCGCTTGATACCTATTTCCATATAATTCATTTTTACCATAGAACTGAAACTCCAAATTATATATCCATATAAACAAGTGATGTCACAAGTCATAAGTTTTTCTTTTGTGTTTCTACTCCCATAGTTCTTTCTCTCAATGTGGATATCATTCTTTCTCATAAATCCTTCAGGAATGTCCTGGATTATTGTATTGCTACTAGTAATAAAGTCCATACATTGGATACATTGGATAGTTCCACAATGTTTCACTTTCAATGTACAATGTTCTCTTGGTTCTGCTTACTTCACTCTGCATCAGTTCTTGGAGTTCTTTCCAGTTCATATAAAAACTTGAGTTCACCATTCCTTATAGCATCACCATCATATACCATAATTTGTTCAGCCATTCCCCAATTGAAGGACAACCCCCATTTTCTAATTTTTTGTCACCAGAAAGATTGCAGGAGAAACCACCATCCTAATCAAGAAAATACTCAAGGAGGGAAATCAGGAAAGTTTCAGTGAAGGAGATGAATTCACTCTCAGAACTAGAAGCAGAGGTCATCTTATTCAACTTATATCTGAAAAAGAATTCCCTCTACAACATCAATCACTTAACAAGCATTTTTCCACGTTCCACATTGTTTCAAGTGCTGCCCTCAAGAAGCTTACATGCTATCAAGAAAGAGCACTTGTGTGTATATAAACATATACTAAATGTATACAAGATAAAATATTTTAGAGGGAAAAACACCAGCAACTCAGGGGACTGGGAAAGGTTTCATTCAGATCAGTTTGTGGTATGCAAGGTTAAGTGATTTGCACATATAGCCTGTAAGTATGAATGAGTTCCAATCCAGGTCTCCCTAATTGCAAATATGTAAACAACCTACTTCTCTAGGGTCCTTGAAATTGTCAAATTCTGGGAAATGAAAGCATCAGATACAGATCTTTAAATTTCTAAGGATGGAAGAATGTGAGAAGATAGGTAGAAGAGATAGTAGGGGCAAGCAAAAGCTTTATTAAAGATGAAAATTCGAAAACAGAAAGAAGTTTGGGAGATAACAAAAGCACCCATATTAGATGTGAGAGGATAGAGTCAAGGGCAAATAAGGAACAGAGTTATTCTTGGAAATAAGCTCTTCTTTAAAGGGAGGAGGGAAGGGAAGATAACTGAACAGAGAGAGAGAGAGAGAAAGAGAGAGAGAAAAAGAGAGAGAGAGATGTGTTGAGGTGAGTAGTGAGTTTGATCAGCCAGATTTTCTCAACTGGGTAGAATGGAGAAGGTGGAGCTAGAGCTTGAGAAGTAAAGAAGATTATGAAGGCTCTTTGTGTTAGGGTGATAAGGTATCTGGAAGAGATGAATAAAAGTCTTGTTAAATGGAATTGATAATGCAGAAGAAAGTTAGTTAGATAATATTCATTTATTTGAACTGCCTGAGTTCAAACCTGGCCTCAGACACTTTCAGGCTGTGTGACCCTGGGTATATGCTTTGCCCTGTTTGCTTCAGTTTCTTCATCTGTAAAATGAGCTGGAGAAAGAAATGGCAAACCACTCTAGTATTGTTGACAAGAAACACTAACTGGGATCACAAAGTCAGACATGACTGAACAACAACAATGCTTAGCACATTATCTAGAGATGGTAGGGATGGTAGAGATATCTAGTGGATCAGTTAAGCATAATTGTATAATTTTCTCTAGCACCTCTCTGTACTTTGGCAAGCTTCAATGGAGAAATTAGGCCTAGGGAGTGACAGATAGGTAGCAGAGTATCTAGAATACTGAGCCTGGCATCAGGAAGACCTGAGTTCAAATTCAGAGTCGGGCACTTACCAGTTGTATGACCCTGGGAAAGTCACTTAACTCCATTTGCCTCAGTTTCCTTATCTGTAGTATAAGCTAGAAAAGAAAATAGCAGACCAGTCCAGTATCTTTGCCCCAAAACCCCCATATGGGGTCATGAAGGGTCAGATACAACTGAACAAGTGATATAAGGTAGTGTCTCAGTAGACAGAGCAGAATGTTAGGACTAGAGAAAAAATACAAGGTGTTGGTAAAGCAGCATTTAAGTGACTGAACACATGCTGTTCAGAATGGACACGAATCAAATGCACAGAGTAGGGTTAATGGATAAATGAGCCTCTTGATGGAGTAGGGCAGGTAAGTGAACAGTGGGTAGAATGATAGTCCTGAAGTTAGGACATCCAGCCTCAGATACTTACTTACTAGCTGTGGGACTCTAGGCAAGTCACCTAACCTCTGTTTACTTCTGTTTCCTCATCTACAAAATAGGAATAGTAATAGCACCTACCTCCTGGGTTGTTGTGAGGACCAAATGAAATAATCATTGTAAAGAGCTTAGGACAGTGGTTGGCACATAGTGAGCACTATATAAATGCTAGCTCTTATTACATAATTGAGGAGGTTGAACCTAATCCTATGGAGGAAACATTGCCCTTGACCCTTAGCCCCTGAATCACTTGCTCAGGGATCCGCCACAGGAACCTGAGAGGGTTAGCTTCAACACTAAATAGCTTCAATAATAATAATTTTTAAAAAGGGTTAGTCCAAATTGGAAACTGAGGGAATGCCCATCAATTGGGGAATGACTGAACAAGTTGTGCTCTGGTTGTAATGGAATACAATAAGAAATGATGAACATGATGATTTCAGAAAAGCCAGGAAAGACTTACATGAACTGATGCAAAGTGAAGTGAATAGAAGCAGGAGAAAATTGTGCACAGAACTAGGGGAACATTGTACATAGTAACAGTAATATGGTATGATAATCAACTGTGAATGACTTTATTATTAGCAATTCAAAAATCCAAGAGAACTCCTAGGGAGTCATGGTAAAAACAGCCTCCACTACCACAAAAGGAATCGATGGAGTCTGAATGCAGATCAAAGCATACCATTTTCCACTTTATTTCCTTCATGAGCTTTTTATTCTAGGTGTGATTTGTGTCTTCTTTCATTATATGACAAATATGAAACTATGTATTGCATGATAGCACATGTGTAACTTATATCAGGTTGCTTAATAGCTCAGAAAGGGGAGAGTGCAGAGAGAGAGGGAGAGAAATTGGATCTCAAAATGTCAGAAACAAATGTTAAAAATTGTTTCTACCTGTAATTGGGAAAAAATACAATGAAATATGAGATGTAAAAAAAATACTATGCCATTGACACAAAATGAGGACAGAGCTTTTTGAGCTATTGTTGATCTGTATAAATCTGCAACTTAGAGAGTATATTTGTGACCTTAGCAGTTATCTAAAGGTAAGGGGATGGTACTTATAGCTACCATTGACTCTTACCAACATTGGTGACTGGGCCACATGACAATGAGAGTCATCTGCTCTAGAAGGTTTGTTCCAGGTTGTTAGGTACCTTTGGATTCTATGAACAGATGTGAAAAGAACCCTAGAGAAGCCATCTACTTTATGAAGAAACTAAGTCCCAGAGAAGTCATTTGACTTATTTGCTTAAGGTCAAAGTTATCAAAACATTTAACAGGTACCAAGTGGCAGATCTGGGATTTGAACCCTTGTCAACTATATGATGTCATGCCACCTCATTAGATGGTGATGGTTGATACCTGAGCTCCTCTCCACTTTTCACTTTTTATAGGCTCTAATGAAATAAACCTCTTTGGAAATGTTAAGACACAATATGAGTTTTATCAAATAAAATACTTTCTATTACACAGAAATTTGAGAGTGGGTAGTTTGGCCAGTATTTGTTTAAGCAGCAAAGGTACAATCCAGCTGATATAGAATCTATGTAGTTCCATCTTTCCATTGATCTACTTGATATGGGCATTCCCTACACTGGTCCAATCACAACTCTTCATTGTTTTTAAATTGTATATGGCATTTGGAATGTCCTTCCATAAATCCTTCATTGTGGATCTCCCCAACCCATTGGAGACATTCTTCTTTGCTAAGACTATCAGGCATCCCTCATTCTCATTAAATGACAGCCCATCTCTTTTCCTGGATATACTCTTCCTCAATGATCTCTTACACCACTTTCTCTGTGCAAATTATTATTGATAATATTCTACAGCCTATTTATACTCATTATACATCTTTCTAATAATAATAGTAATAGGGAATATTTGTATTGGAGAAGGAAACGGCAAGCCATTCCAGTATCTTTGCTCAGAAAACCCCAAATGAAAACACTGAACAACAACATTTATATAACTCTTGGGGGTTTGCAAAGCACTTTATATATGTTATCTCATTTGATCCTCACAGAAACACTGAGAGATAGATGCTATTATCTCTATTTTACAGAGGATGAAAATGATGCTGAGAAAGGTTAAGTGACATACCCAGGGTTATATTGTTAGTAAATATCTGAGGCAGGATTCAAACTTGGGCTTTCTTGACTCCAAGTCCAACACTGGTTTAATGACCTTTAGTTTATATTAATTTTTTTATTCTGAGATCATGGTTCACAATCATTAGGTATATTGATGTAATATATTGGGATTTTTTAAAAAAGCTTAAAAGATAGGCTATATATAATAAAAGAAATTAGCTTGATAACATTGAAAGTACCAAGTCTATAAAATGAAATAAAATGAAAAAACTAAACTAGATGATCTTGACATTACCTTATAGCTCTAAATCCATTATCATGTGTGTGTGATGTATACATTATATTATACCTTTTTGTATAGTGGTCCAATCTTGTCTCTAGACTATAAGTTTCATGAAGGCAGAGAATGTATCTTATTTAAGTTTTATATTTCTACCAGTGCCAAACACAATACTCTTCCCACAGGATTATTGGAATGTAGTTTGGAAACTATAATACAGATACACAAATTACCATGCACTATTCCTATTCAAAGTTAAATTAAACGGGGGCAGCTAGGTAGTACGGTGGAAGGAACACAAGTACTGGAGTCAGGAAGACCCATCTTTCGGAATTCAAATCTGACCTCAGACAGTTACTGGCTGTGTGGCCCTGGGAAAGTCACTTAACTTTAATTGCCTTTAAAAAAAAGCTACATTAAACATCCCCCAAAGGAAGCTTGACCTCCCTAGCTCACAGAAGGTTAAGAGATATTTATCTTTCATTGATTCCTTATTGTCTAAATGCTAGCAAATCGAACAACAAGAACCTATTTGTTGTGCACCTACTATGTGCTTAAAATTTGTGTCATTATAATTGTTTCCATTGCACCTGCCACATAGTAGGTACTTACCATCAGTGTGCTTGGAGATGTGTAAAAGTCATGGTACCTGGTTTGGAGGTGTCAATGTCACTGAGGGATTAATGCAAATGAAAGAATTCAGGAACAAGACAAATATAGTGGTGGAATGTTGACCATAAGTGCTTGACTATAAGTCTTTACCATTTAAGTGTCAGATCTATCTAGCGTGAGCTACTAGAAAAGGGTTTATATGAGGAAACACAACCTCAAGATGAAGAGAGAAGGATTATTTCAACCTCTAGGGCAGCTAGGTTCCAAAGTGGATTGAGTGCTGGGCCTGGAGACAGGAAGACCTGAAGTCCAATCCTGTATCAGATACTTATTGGCTGTGTAACCCTAGGCAAGTCACTTCACCATGCTTGCCTCAGTTTCCTCAGCAGTAAAATAAGTTGAGAAGAAAATGGCAAATCACATCTATATTTTTGCCATGAACATCCCAAATGATATTATGAAGAGTCAGGCCCAACTTGAAATGACTGGACAACAACATTTCATCCCTATCCTTGATTATTCTCATTTATCTCAGTTATAGTTTAGTGACCCTTATAGTAGTGTTACTAGATTGTAAGGTCCTTGAGGGAAAATCCAGAGGAGGGCAATCACCATGTTGAGGCAAACAGAGAACCGGTCAATTCCATGCTTCTTACTCAGGTCAAATCCCATTTTTTGCAGGTGGACTTCCCTCAACCATCTTTTACCTTCTTTTTAGAACTACCTTCCAGGCCCTTTGTATATATTTTGTATGCCCATGGTTATAGTTCATAGTCATCTGCATCTCTCTTAGAATCAAACTTCTTGAAGGGGGCTTAGAGTGGTGTGTTTGCCTATTTTATATCTCCAGGGCTTAGCACAGCGACTGGCAGGTAGTAATCATGTCTTGACTGACAATGAAAGAATTATCTGAAGGAATAGAGAATATTTAGCCTGGAGGAAAGGGGGAAATCATGATTGGACACTGAAAAGACTTATTTCCTTACATGAGGAAATTCCAACAAGTCCAGCCACACAAAGGTATGAGTTACCTTTAGTGCCTGTGCTGACTTCACTAGAGCCTTCAAGCCAGGGTTAGTGACTACTTCTCTGGGATCCTGAATAGGGGAACTCCTATTCTGGTACAATTTGGACCAGATGTTCTCCGAGATTCCTTCCAAGTTTCAGATCTTATGAAGATTAAGGAGTGACCTCACAAATCAGAGTTGAAATCAAGAAAATGGTTGACCTCTCAAAGGAAAAGGATCCAAAGGCCCAGGACTAATCTCAATCAGAGATAGGAAGTAATTATTGTAGAGGGCTGTGGTGATCAGTATCTGAAGGTGAGAATTATTTACATTTTATTTGCTTTTTGTTACAAAATGATCAAATCTGTCATTTTAAAGGGAGATTTCCTATTCTGTCCATATCTTGAATATAATCAAGATAACAACAACCAGGAGAGAGAGGCTAGAGATGAAAATATTCTTACCTAGAGGTATATTCAGGAGTTTAGATAAATTTGAAATGCAAATGCAAAAAAAAAAAAAAAGAATCTGGTTTTATAGAGTTAATCAATGGGAAGTTGGCATATCTGGCTTAAGGACAGTGGAAAGAATACCACTTTAAATCTGCCCAGGGAGAATTCCTTTTGGGATTGGGTAGTGCAGGCCTGTTCCAAAGGCTTGAGAAACATTCAGAAATCTTTTTTCTAGTAGTTGTGCTTCTGAGTAAGCCTAGGACCTTGAGAATATAAGAGGGAGGAAGATGCAGAGATGCAATTCTGCCTTGTTGCAGTAACCAGGCAATTTCCCATCTCCCACTCCTCTCCATAGAACCTTGAGTTGGCACACTGAGCATTTTGTTTACATAAATACCCCCATAACTCCGGTCTTAGTATCAATTCCAAGGCAGAAGATGGTAAGGAGTAGGGAACTGGAAATAAGTGACTCGCTCACACAACTAGGAAATATGTGATGTTAGATTTGAACCCACATCCTCCTGACTCCAATATAAGTTTTATTTTAAATAAGTGATTTAAACTTTTAAAAAAGGATGCCACCTAATCTTTCTGCCAGTTTCTACAAGCCAGTAAGGCCCCTTTCAGTCCTTATCTTCCTTCATCTCTGCAACATTTGCTGACCATTCGGTCTTACTAGATAATCTCTTCTCCCTTGAATTCAGACACCTTCCTCTCCAGGGTTTCTGCTGACTTGTCTAAACTCTTCATCAAGCAATTCTAATTCTATGACTAACTCTTCATGGACTATTCTTTTTTTTTTTTTAAACCTTTATTTAGTTAATTAATTTAGACCATTTTAACGTGGTTATAGGATTCATGTTCTATCCCTCCCCTCCTCCCACCCCCTCCCATAGCCGACGCACAATTCTACTGGATTTTACATGTGTCATTGATCAAGACCTATTTCCATATTATTGATATTTGCGCTAGGGTGCTCATTTTGCGTCAATATCCCTAATTATATCCCCATCCTCCCATGTGATCAGGCAGTTGTTTTTCTTCTGTGTTTCTGCTCCCACAGTTCTTCCTCTGAATGTGGATATCATTCTTTCTCATAGGTCCATGGACTATTCTAATAATGCACTTGTCACGTATTACAGTAATTTTTATGTATTTCTTATCCTCCAATTGGACTGTAAACTGTGAGTAAAGGGTTAACTAACTCTCTCTCTCTCTCTCTCTCTCTCTCTCTCTCTCTCTCTCTCTCTCTCTCTTTCTCTCTTTCTCTCTCTCTCTCTTTCCCTCTCTCCCTCCCCTGTAATAACAATAAAAACTAGCATTTACATAGTATCTACTATTCACTAGGCATTGTGCTAAGTGCCTTACAGAAATTATGTCATTGATCCTATGCAAAGGATGACTCTTCTTTGAGTCTTCTGTCATTTCGAGTTGTATCTGACCCTTTGTGACCCCATTTGGAGTTTTCATGGCAAAGATACTAGAATGGTTTGTCATTTTCTTCTCCGGCTCATTTAACAGGTGAGGAAACTGAGGCAGTTAAGTGACTTGTCCAGGGTTACATATATAATAAGAGCCTGATGTTAGATTTGAAATGAGGTCTTTCTGAATCAAGTCCCAGTGCTCTATCCTCTGTGCCACCTAGCTTCTCCAATCATACAAAAGAGGTAATTATCCACATAAGAAAAACCAAGTGAGTTAAGAATGCCTGTTATACAGACTATAATATACATGTAGACACATGCTTTAAGCATCTGACACTTCAGAACTGTAAAGTACTTAAGCTATGTAGAATATTTGAGTATAAAAAAATCTTCTCCTTAATGCAATTTTTAAAAATAACTACTTTAACTGGAGTAGCATCCTTCACTTTTATATTCATACAAAACTGGATTTGAATCCAACAGGATTGTATTGTTACAATACTTTAAACTCCTTAAGGGAAAGGACTAAGTCCTTTCTGATTTCCCACCACCTTTAGCTTCAGGATCAGTTTCTGTTAGTTCAGTTGACCAAGAGAATATCAGCAAAATGACAATAAATTTCTCAAAGAATGCCTTTTGAGATCTCGTTACTAACAGTCATTCCTATATGGTAGAAGGCAGAACCCAAGAACCCCCAAGGAACATTATAGAATTAATCAGACACATAAATGACTTCATCTTCCACTAACATGCAACGAGTTGATTGGTGGTGCCTGGGGGACTGGGGCAGTCATTTTACATCAAGAATCACTCTACCAACACATCTTGGGAGAGGGGGCAAGGAGGCCAAGTTATCCATGGACATGGACAGTAGCCAACTGGAAGTTTCCAGAAACATTGGAAGCATTTTTTAAAATAACCTATGACAAGTGACCACACAGCTTGCCTTAATGAGCAGGCACAGCCAAAGCCTCTTTCTATCAAAAGGCAAACAGCTCTTTGGAGCCAACAATACAGTCCCCAGAGACTACAGCCCAAATAAAGCAATGTCAGTCGAATGAAAAATGATGCACCTGAGAGGGCTGGCCTGACCTAAACCTCACCAGGATCCTAAGCAAGACCCATGGAGGCCACCTAGCAAGGTGGTGTCAAAGACCTGGACTGCAATCCAAAAGAAAAATAAAGGCTAAATCCTTTCGATGTAGGAAATTGGCAGAATAATCTTTTCTATGTGCCTTCTCTTGGGAATTGGCTTTAAAAGGTCTGATTTCAAGAGTAAAGGAAAACTCCCCAAAAGCATACTTTTTAAAGAAACTGTTATAAGAAGCCTCTGATGGAAAAGCGGTAGTAATCTCATACCCTGAAAAATTCAATAACTACTTTGATAAGTCAATAAAAATGAGGCAACTCTCAAGTAAATCCAAATTAATGTTCTAATGTTTCGAATAGTGACCCCTCATCTCCTGTTATTCACAGTTACCCTTCTAAGGACAGTATAAACACCCCCTGGAGTAATGCTGTAGGAAGTATTGGCTCTGGAATACTGGGTTCAAATCCTTGCTACCTATGTGATCCTGGGCACCTCAGTTAATCCCTCTATTCTCAAGTTTCCATATCTACAGAATAAGAGGTTTGGACTAGTGACCTCTAAAATCCCTTTTGGCTCTAACAATAAATAGCTCATATTGCCAGATCATTTCAAGGTTGGCAAAACATCTCTTTGAGGCAGAGAATATCAGCCAAAAAGTATTAAGTTTCTCAATACATTTCACAACAGTCCTGTGAGGTAGGGACTCTTATCATTCCCATTTTACTGATAAGTAATTGAGTCAAAAGGTTAAATGATTTGCATAGAGCAGCTAGGTGTACTTAGATAGAGCACTGAGGTTGGAACCAAGAAGACTCGTCTGACTGAGTTCAAATCTGACCTCAGACCCTTACTAGCTATGTGACCCTGGGCAAGTCACTTGCCTTTTTTTTTTTTTTTTTTTTAAAGAAAACCCTTACCTTCCATACCTTCCATCTTAGAGTCAATACTATATATTGGCTCCAAGGCAGAGGAGTGGTAAGGGTGGGCAATGGGGGTCAAGTGACTTATCCAGGGTCACACAGCTGGGAAGTGGCTGAGGCCAGATTTGAACCTAGAACCTCCTCTCTCTAGGCCTGGCTCTCAATTCACTGAGCTATCCAGTTGCCCCCTTGACTGTTTCTTTTTTAATTTTAAAAAATTTATGTATTAATTCATTACATTAAAATATCCAGTTAACTTCCTTCCCCATCCACTCCATTAGAAGCAGCATAATTTGACAAAAAGAAATAGGTATATATAAAGTTATGTCTTTGTTCCATTTGTCAGTTCTTTCTCTGGAGGTGGATATATACAAATCATTCTTTAAACAATATTTCTGTTGCTGTATATAAAATTCTCTTGGTTCTGTTTTTTTCTCTGTTCATAATTTCTGTCTTAGAATTAGTTCTAAGGCAGAAGTTTGGTAAAAGTTAGGGAACTAGGGTTAAGTGACTCGCTCAGAATCACATAGTTAGGAAGTGTCTGAGGCCAAATTTGAACCCAGAACCTCTCATTTCCAGGCCTGGCATTCAATCCACTGAGCCACCTAGCTGCTCCTTACTTGACTCTGCTTCAGTTTTGTCATCTGTAAAATGAGCTGGAGAAGGACATGGCAAACCATTCCAGTATCTTGGCCAAGAAAACCCCAAATGGAGTCATGAAGAGTTGGCCAAGACTGAAAACAACTAAACAAAACAAACTGAGTCAGAGAAATAAAGTGAATTGTATAGGATGACACAGTAAACATCAAAGGCAGGATTTGAACATGGGTCTTCCTAACTCCAAGTCTGGCACTCTAGCCACCATACCAGATATCTCTCTAGCGGGAGGTACAGATTTTGCTACATTTCTAGGGCAACCAACAATCTTGCTCAGAGTAGACTACATTAGTAAATGACACGTAACCAAACATATTAGAGAACTGAAAAAAACCGTGGCATCTATTTTGTGTTTACTTCAACTTTTGACAGGCATATCTGGTTATTTTCTTCTTCTAAAATTACATTTTACTTAGAGTCCCAGAAACAATAGGGACTTTTAAAACTGCACAGAAATGACAAGAACATTCACAGTGTTTCAGAAAAGTACAGCCAAAGGTGGGGTCTAATAAGAGTTGTCAGGGTTCTTATCCAATTTCTTTAGGCTTATGTGCTGGGAACACAACTGGAAAGGAGACTGCTTTATTTGGGGAAGCTCCAAAACCAGAGATCCAACTTTCCTAATTTAATCCCATGACAAGCATTCCTTTAGTCCCCACCCCCCCAGTCACACAAGGCAATAATGTTCTAAAGTCCATGTGTTCTGTAGAACTCTTCCCCCTGTCTCACTTTTTGCCAGGAAAAGCATCAATAGTACAGCCCTAAATTCTAGGAAGTTAAGGTCATCAACACACCCAAGTCCCTCAGCAGCATAATTTGGCCATGTAGCTGGGCAGTAGAGCTGATGCTTCAAAAGCATGAACTGGAGTCATCATCTTCAATAACAAGCGCACTCACATTTCAAAGGAGGAGTCAGGCACTTGAATCCATCTGAAAAAAATATATATATATATATATTACAACATGTTTTGGCAAGTGTTTTGCCACACTTAGAACAGAGAAAAAAAATGAACCATTTTTCATCTGCTTTGGAGTTAGCTCTCATTGTATTGCTCTAAATTGGATCCTTTTTCTTTACATCAAGCTGAAATTCCCTTCTTAATCATCTCCACCCAATGCTCCTCCTTTGGCCTGCTGAAGCAGAGCAAAATAAGTCTAATCCCTCTTCCACAAGACAAGTCTTCAAAAAATTAAACTGAATATAATCAAATCCACTGGATGTTCCTTAAGCACTTACTGTGTGCAAGACACAGACTGGACTTAGTGTTGGAGATACAAAGACAAAATAAAAATAATTCCTGCTCCCAAGAGTCTTAGACTTTACTGGGAAGACACAACATACAAACACTTAAGTATATCCTATGTGATCATCTGAGGAGTGGAGAGAGAACACTGACAACCTGGCAAATCAAGAAAGGTTACTCACTGGCCATATGAATTGATGCAAAATGGAGCAAGCAGATCCAGGGAAACTATATAAACAATGACTACAGTGCTGTAAATAAAAAGGGTAACAACAACAACAAAACCCCAGAAACTGAACTTCATGTAACTATGGTGGCCAAGCTTGTCTGGGAAGGAAAAAAAGAAGAGAAAATACACTTTTCTCTCTTCATCACATAAATGAGGAATTATGGTTGCTTTTGTTGTGGTTGATTTGTTCCTGATTCCATGACCCATTTGAAGTTTTCTTGACAAAGATACTGGAATGGTTTGTCATTTCCTTCTTTGGTTTATTTTACAGATGAAGGAACTGAGGCAAACAAGAAGGTTAAGTGACTTCCCCAGGGTCACACAGCTGGTAAATGTCTGAGAGCCGATTTGAACTTACAAAGATGACTCAGCACCCTATCCATTGTACCATTGTACCATGCCTATTATGGATTCAGGACATTGCATATACTATCATAGTTGATAGATAACACTGATTAACTTTATGGAATAATAATAGCATTTTCATACTGCTTCAAGATTTGCACAGGGCTTTACATATAATATTTTACCTCATAATAATCTTGTGAGGTTGACATTATCATATTCCATTTTACAAACAAGGACACTGAGGCAGAGATAAATTAGGTTTCTTGCCTAGAGTCACACTAGTATGTGTTTGATCTCCTTCTTCTTCCTCTTATTCTTCTCCTTCTCCTCCTCTTTCTCTCCTCCTCCTCCTTTATTTTTTAGTCTGTTATGTTTCGAGGAAGATTAGTTAGTAATTAAGTATTTTTTTAAACATTTATTAATATTATTTTTAACCTGTTTACATACTTTATGCCCCTACTTTCTCCTTCACCCCCCCCCCCCGCTCTCCCCCCCACCCATGGCCGACGCACATTTCCACTGGTTGGAACATGTGTCATTGTTCAGGGCCTATTTCCATATTGTTGTTAGTTGTCTTGGTGTGGTAGTTTCGAGTCTACATCCCCAATCATGTCTGCCTCAACCCATGTGCTCAAGCAGTTGCTTTTCTTCTGTGTTTCCACTCCAGCAGTTCTTCCTCTGAATGTGGGTAGTGTTCTTTTCCATAAATCCCTCAGAATTGTCCTGGGTCATTGCATTGCTACTAGTACAGGAATCCATTACATTCGATTTTACCACAGTGTATTGGTGTCTTTGTACAATGTTCTCCTGGTTCTGCTCCTTTTGCTCTGCATCACTTCCTGGAGGTCTCTCCAATTTGCATGGAATTCCTCCAGTTTATTATTCCTTTTAGCACAATAGTATTCCATCACCAGCATATACCACAATTTGTTCAGCCATTCCCCAATTGAAGGGCATACCCTCCCTTTCCAGTTTTTTGCCACCACAAAAAGCGCAGCTATAAATATTTTCATAAAAGTCTGTTTATCTATGATCTCTTTGGGGTACAAACCCAACACTTGTCACTTATCAGCAGCTTAGTTGTTTACTCTGGTCTCCCTATTCTGGTCCAGTCTCTCCTTCAACCCAGTGTGTGTACCTGCAACCATTTAGATTTATTGTAACATCCCTGGTGCCTCCATATTTTCCAGTTATAAGGGATGATTTTCTGGGTAGAGAAGAGAGAAAGATAAATTAGGAAATTCAAGTAATATGAAAGTTGAAGATATCAATAAAATGAAAAAAATTTTTTTAGAGTAAAGACTTTTATAAGGTGGTGATACATGAAACGAGAATGTTGAAGAAAACTGGGGGTTCTTAAAGGTAGAGGAATGGGGACAGCATATTCCAGACGACTTTATTCATCGTCACAGAGGCAAAGATACCAAGTTATAGAAGTCAGCCTGAGCCAATTTTAATGGAATATAAAATACAGGAAGGGGAGTATTATGAAAAAAGCCTGAAACCTACCAGTTGGAAAGAGACTGTGAAAGGCTTGAAGCATTCACCTTTAATCCCAGAGGCAGTTGGTTTTGGAGCAGAGGAGGCTACCCTTTGCTTTAGGAATATTGTTTTGGCAGCTGTATAGAAGATAGATCAGAGAGGGGAGAGACTGACAGCAGACAGGGTGATTAGGTGGATACTGTAATAGGACAGCAAAGAGACAATGAACCTAAGAAGGTGACTATATCAATGTGAGGATGGTGAATGGATATGAGAGGTGGTAGAATCTCTAAGACTTGGAAACTGATTGGCCATAGAGAATGTGAGAGAATCAAGAGAATCAAGGATGAATCCATGTTTGCAATTCGGATTGAGTGAAAGGATGTTGGTGGTGTCAACAGAAATAGGGAAGTTAATAGGAGAAATGAATTTGAAGAGCGGGGAGATAATAAATTCTGTTTTCCACATATAGAATTCTGAATGCCTATGAAACTTTCAGGGAGTTGTCCAAAATGCGGCTGGTGATGTGATACTAGAACTTAGGAGAAAGACTAGAACTTGGTATATAGGTCTATGAGTTATATGTCTAAGAATAAAGAGGGAGATGCTGTAGATAGGAGAAAGATGGCTGCTGTCTGGTTCAAACAGAGGCTTTTTTTCCCCCTCAGAATTATTAGGTACTTTACCTAACCTGGCTCTGCTAAAATTTTAAGAATAAAGAGGGAGCCAAGTAACCAATGTTATGATAGAAGGGAGATAGAGAGAGAGTCTATGAAGTGAGACTCTCTAATAGCTCTCTCCTCCTTGCTGATTATACACTAGGAGACTTCAAGGGGGTGTCACCCCGAAACTGGGTGACCTGGATGGTCATGCTAACCCACAGGAGTTGGGGGTGAGGCTTCCCTATAAGATGAGGTATGGGGGACCCCAATCTGATTCTGAATGAGGGCGGGGTTCATGCAAGCTTCCCCTGAGGTCAGTTAACTTCACAACGGGTGGTCTGGCTCCAAGATGGAGGCAGCCAGACCAAGCTGTGATTCCCCTCCCCTTCATCTCTCAGGCACTCTGGAAGGCTATCTGACTAATGAATGTCTTTTATTAATATCAGTATAGGGATTGGAGAAAGGGGTGAAGGGCAGAGGGATTTTGGAGTGCCCTCTTCTCTATTTCTATGGGGTCCCACTCCGGTGGGAACCTTTGGGGTTCCCACTCCTAAGCGTCTCCCCTCACCTCTTCTCCTTCAGTTTCTATTTCTATTTCCTATTTCTATCCTTTCCTATAATTGCAAGTCATACCAGAAAGGGTCTCTCAGCAAGGTTGGGTAATAGGAGAAGGAGCCTAAGAGGTCGCTCCCAAAATGGAGTCCGAACAATTTAGCTGATTCAATGATTGAAGTCTTGCTGGGTGAGAAGTGATGGGATGCCTTTGACCAGGGAATCAGGGTTTCAATGTCTAAAGAAAGATCCTCAGGAAGCCCTCAGGACTGGATCTGAGCTGAGATGTTCTCCTCCCTCTCTCAGTCCTCCACCAGAAGTTCTTCTCCTCTTCCTCTTCCTCCAGAGAAATTCCCAGAATTCTCTCTGGTCTCAACTGTCACCAACTGTCACCAACTGTCAATCACTCCTTCTCTGGCTCCTTCTGTCCCATCCCCCTTTGCACAAATTCTATCCTTACATATGTATGGAGCTAATAATTAAGCCCATAAGAGCTAAGACAGACATGAAGGGTGAGTTACAGGAAAAGAAGAGGGATCAGGAATGAGTTGGAGAGTCCATAAGATTCCCTCTTTTTCTCTCTTTTCCCAGCTAAATGCTCCTAGTTATTCAGCTAATTATTCTATTGCATGAAGTAAGGCCTTTCACTTTCTGGATTACCCTTCTTTGGATTCTCTCCAGCTTGTCAATGTCCTTTCTTAAATATGGCACCCAGAGCTAAAGAAAATATTCCAGATTAGATCTATCCAGAGCAGAGTACAGCAAGTTTATTATTTCCTTATTCCCAGATTCTGTGTTTCTCTTAATAAAGTCTCAAATCACATTAATTTTTTGTCTACCCTATCACTCAGTTGATTCATATGGAGCTTATAGTTCACTTAAACCCACAAATATTTTTTCAGATGTACTACTGTTCAGTCATACATTACATTTGAGAAGCCAAATTTTTGAAGTCATATATAATATTATGTTTATCCCTATTAAAAGTTTTCTTAAAAATCCTAGTTCTGTCTTCTAATACATTAGTTTTTCCTCTGAGCTTTGTGTCACTGGCAAATTTGGAAGTATGCATTCTATACTTTTATCAAAGTCATTGATTAAAAATGTTAAGTAGCACAAAGTTCCAACTAGATAGTTGGAACACTTAATTGGGGATACCTTCCAAGATGACATGGAATCATTAATTACTATTATTCGGGCCTGGAGATTCAACCAGTTCTGAATCTACCTAGTTTTACTATCATCAAAAAGATGAATGTTAGAGTACTGGCTCTAGAGTCAAGGACCTGGGTTCAGATCATGGTTCTGTCAGTACCTGTGTGATCCTGAGCAAGTTATTTACCTTCTCTAGGTCTCAATTTTCTCATCCCTAAAACAGAGAGGGAGGTTGGACTACATTGTTTCTAAGGTTCTTTCTAGCTCTTGAGCTATTTTTTATGAGCTAGCCCTCATCTCTCTATTTTTTTTAACTTAGAAAAGTCAACTACACCTAGAAAAAATAAAGTGGATGAAAAATGTCTCTTTTACAGACAATAATGTATAGGTGAAAAACAGTCCATCTAGCCTGTCTATCAGTTTATATACTTTGAAAAGATTCTGCAGATGGACCAAAAAAAAAGCCAAGAATTGAATTGTATAAAGAGAGCAAGGGTTATTGCATTTGTAAAGTAAACTACTCCTTGAAATAATACCCTTTTTGAAAACCCTGAACTTCCATCTTAGAATCGATACTATGTATGATTCCAAGGCAGAAGAGGGGTAAAGGCTAGGCAATAGGGATTAAGTGACTTGCCCAGGGCCACATAGTTGGAAAGTATCTGGAGCAAAATTTGAACCCAAGACGCCCTATCTCTAGGCCTGGCTCTCAATCTACCGAGCCACCTAGTTCACCCCTGAAATAATAATAACTTTTAACACTGATATTCTCCCAATAATGCTATATCTTGTGAATTAGGAACACCAACTTTTCAAATACCCCCAATTGTAGCATAACCAAAGGGCAATGTAGAGATGTGACAGGTGTCAATAGACTGCCACACCTTAACAATAATGATTTGGTGATAAGAACTGGTATAAAAGAGATTATCTAATAAATGTGTAATTTGAAAAGAAGGGCTAGCTATATGTCAAGAACTAAGGCTAGTGGAAGGACAGAAGAAGTACTGCACAATTAACCATGGAATGTTAAAAGACCTAGACAAAGACCACCAGCACATATAGTTTATTCTTTATTAAGGGTTTCTAGATTATGGACAAGAGTTGCATAGGATGCGATAATATGGAAGGGTGGCAATCTACAATCTACAACCCCTGGAAAGAACACCACTTTCATGAGATTCCAGATACATCAAAACACTGAAAAAGTCTTTATTCAAAATGGATTTTTACTGATGTCTTTGGTTTTCATATTGCCTAGATCCCCTACCTGTATTACAGCTCTTTTCCTCAACCTGAGAGTCATCCTCTATAACAAATAATTTTTCATAAGAGCAAGAAGAGGAATCAGCCAAGTCCATTTATACATTGACTTTCTATGAGAAAGTCTTTTGACTCTACCATTCTGCAGGGAGCAAGGGTTGTTTTTCACCCTGGTGTTTCTTATACTTAAGAGTAGTGGGCTGTTCACAGTAGGTATTTAATAAATCAAGTGGATCAACCTTTATATAACATTTTGCAGATCTTCCAGTGCTATATAAATGTTAGCTATTACATCATCACCACCAACATCATCATCATTAACATTTGTTCACTGAAAAAAGGCAAAACAAATGTGTCACATGATGACCAGCCTTGGTGTGATATGATATATCACCCTGACAATCAGATGCCAAGTTCCTAAATATTCCATTAGATTTGTCTGTGATGATGTGTCATTGAATAATATAAATATCCCTCCCAATCCCCAAAGTCCAATAATAATTGACATTTAGGATGATGATCGTGGCACTAAAAATAAAATCACAAACCATCTTCAGTTATGTTCAGTATAATGTCATTCTTGGACCTGTATTTAGTAAGTCTTTTACTTTTAAGTTTTCCTTGGCACCCAGAGTGCTGAAGGATAGTCAACCTAGAAAAAAGCCAAGTCACAAGCCAAGGAATGTGGATGAATAAAGCAAGAGATGCTGTATAGAGCTAAAGTTTTGATTTAAAATAAAATAACAACAAATATTTTATCGATGCCTTTTCCTCTCCTTTCTTAGTTATTTACAAAGGATTTCTTCAGCTGCCACTGTCCATGGAATTCTGCCTTATAACAGAGAAGTGAAGTTAACAAACTACTATTAGCTGGGTTTGACATTGTATCTCTCCTTTTCTAGCCTACAGGAGATCAACAAAGTTAATTCTTAGGCAAGATAGGTCACTTCCTTGAGTCATTTTATAGATATGGCCCCTTTTTCTTCTCACTTAGTTTTATATTAGTTCACACTATTCCTTGGAAAATTTTCTGAACTCTTCATTTGTCATTTCTTAAGAGTCCAATAATATTCTAATTATAGTGAATACTACAATTTCTTCAGCCATACCTCAAATAATGAGCATCAATTTTATTTCAATTTTTTTCACTCCAACAGGAAATATGACCTTAAATATCTTTGTATACATAGGACATTTGTTTCTATCTTTGACTTATTTGGGGATATATGATCAGTAATGGTATCATTGGATTAAAGAAGCAGGTAGTTGTTCAGTCATGTCCGGCTCTTTGTGATCCTGTATGGTATTTTCTTTTCTTTTTTAAAAATTTTAATTACAAATTTCCACATGAGTTTTCCAAAGTTATATGATAGAAATTGTCTCCTTCCCTTCTTCCTTCTCCCGCTCCTGAGCTGGGAAGCAATTCAATCTGGGATATACATCATGCAAAACATATCTCTGTATGATTTATTTATTTATTTATTTTTAAATTAATACTGTTTTTTATTTAAACATTTATTAATATTAATTTTTAACATGATTACATGACTCATGCTCCTACTTTCCCCTTCACCCCCCCCCCGCACTCCCCCCACCCTTGGCCGATGCACATTTCCACTAGTTTTGTCATGTGTCCTTGATCAAGACCTAATAATTTATTTTTGTAAGTGAATAATCTTATAAAACCAAAAACCCTAAAACATCTACCCAAATAAATGAATGTTAAATCTATATGCTTCCATCTGCATTTTTACTACAACAGTTATTTCTCTAGAGATGGGCAGCATTCTTTTTCATAAGCGCCTCAGAATTGTTTTGGATCATTTTATTTCTGTTAGTAGCAAAATCTATCACAGTGGATCATTCCACAATATTGCTATTACTGTGTATAATGTTCTCCTGGTTTTCTGCTTATTTCACTCTGTATCAGTTCATCTAGGTCTTTCCAGCTCTTTCTGAAATCATCCTGTTCATTATTCTTTATAACACAATAGTTTTCCATCACTGCCATATAACAAAATTTGTTTGGCCATTCTCCAATTGAAGGACATTCATTTGGAATTTTCTTGACGAAGAGATTGGAGTGGTTTGCCATTTCCTTATCCATCTCATTTTACAAATGAGAAACTGAGACAAACAGAGTTAAATGACTTGTTTATTTAACTAAGTTTTTTTAACTATTTACTAAGTCACACAGCTAGTGTCTGAGGCTGGATTTGAATTCATGAAGATGAGTTTTCCTTATTCCAAGACTAGTGCTCTATACACTGTGCTACTTAGCTACTTTTTAAAGAGATAGGTACAGGTTAATTATTTTTCTAAAAGTAGCCAAGTGGTGTAGTGGCTAGAGCACTTGGCCTGGAGTAAGGAAAATGAATCCTCATTCATTTTAATCCTCATTCATAATAAAGTCTCAGACACTATCCGTGTGACCCTTTGTCTACCTCAGTTTCCTCAGTGGAAAATTAGTATGATAATAGCACCTACTTCCCATGGTTATGTGAAGATAAAATGAGATAGTGTTTGTAAAGGACTTAGCACAGTGTCTGCATAGTAGGCACTTAATAATTACTCATTTCTTTATTTCACCTTTATTTTTTATTTCACTTGCTAGAGGTCACTTCAAACCCAGGTCATTTGACTCCATACTTAATAATCTTTTCACTATACTCTGCTGCTGTTTCTTCCTTTGGGAAAACAATATATAACACAAAATCCATGTCTTTAGAGAATGTGAATTCTAATAGAACTTAAGAGAAATAGTTCCTACTGGAAAGACCTCCAGGAATTGATGCAGAGCAAAAGGAGCAGAACCAGGAGAACATTGTACAAAGAGACCAATACACTGTGGTAAAATCGAATGTAATGGATTCCTGTACTAGTAGCAATGCAATGACCCAGGACAATTCTGAGGGATTTATGGAAAAGAACACTACCCACATTCAGAGGAAGAACTGCAGGAGTGGAAACACAGAAGAAAAGCAACTGCTTGAATACATGGGTTGAGGCAGACATGATTGGGGATGTAGACTTGAAACTACCACACCAGTGCAACTATCAACAATTTGGAAATAGGTCTTGATCAACGACACATGTTAAAACCAGTGGAAATGCACATTGGCTATGGAGGGGGAGGTCAGGGGATGAAGGGGAAAGTAAGAGCATGAATCGTGTAACCATGTTAACTTTTCTAAAAAAATAAAAATTATTAAATGTTAAAAAAAGGAGAAATAGTTCCTAGATTAAAATTTAATCTATAGGGATAATAATTAATATTTACCTAACCATAACCCCCTGACACTCTTGTGAGATAAGCAGGACAAGAACTATCACCTAATTTGACAAATGGAGAATCTCAATCAGATAGCAAACATGGAAACAGCTAGTAAATATTAGCATGCACTCTGTATTCTACATTCAGCATAAAACTTTTCTTCTCAACTAGACTGTGATCGGATTGAGGGTAAGGCTTATGTCCAAGATTTATTTTTGGACTGTCAGCCTCCACTTTCTTCTCTTTCCATCCTCTAAGATGAAACATTCTCAGACCCACACTAAGGCTGAAAAATACTCACTGAAATGGTATGAATGTCAAATGGTACCAAAAGAGAATTTTTTGGTTCCATTCCTTAAATCTCTGATGACAGCATGGGAGTGGGGGGTGGGAGGTGGGAGGGCAGCTCAGTGGATTGAGAGCCAGATCTAGAGATGGGAGGTCTTGGGTTCAAATCTGGCCTCAGACACTTCCTAAAGTACCAACTCTTTTGGTACTAGAATACCACTATGTTATCACAACTCAAAAATTTTTCATCAGAGATTTTTTTTTAAACCCTTACCTTCCATCTTGGAATAAATATTCTGTATTGATTCCAAGGCAGAAGAGTGGTAAGGGCTAGGCAATGAGGGCCAAGTGACTTGCCTAGGATCTGTGATA
The DNA here is from genome assembly GCF_016433145.1 of Gracilinanus agilis. Classification (NCBI taxonomy): domain Eukaryota; kingdom Metazoa; phylum Chordata; class Mammalia; order Didelphimorphia; family Didelphidae; genus Gracilinanus; species Gracilinanus agilis. The sequence continues at coordinate 164,011,787 of NC_058135.1, forward strand.
ATGAGATTAAACTTACCCTGCTCATCTTCAGATTTAATCACCAAAGGTGAAAACATCACCACTTAATTCACAAATTGGGAAGCCTGTAACTCGCCTGTGTTAAGAGTGGGTGACAAATCACAATTGACTGACTGCCCCCTGGGCAGACCTAAGCAAAGCGTCTGTTGTGAATGGACATATAAACTAGGAGGAAGGCACAGAAAGTGACAAAAAAGAAGCACTTTTAAAAGGGAGTGACAACTTCCTGTGCTTCCTCTCTTCTTGTTCATTGCTTGGATGTGGAGGAGCACTCGCTGGGACCCTGAGACCTTGGTGAGATTGTTCTTAAATCTCTCCCTCAAAACTACATGTGGTGAGTGAAAAAGGCTGACCACCTTAGCTTCCCTGGAGGTACTAGCCTCTGGGAGGCTCCCTTGATTGGGAAGAGCTCTCTTGGCTAAAACCCTTGTTAATTGACTTTTAGGCTCTCTGGCTGAGCCTCTGGAGCCCACTGGAGTAAAGCCCAGACTTGAATACAAATCTAGTTCGTTAAGCTAGATATCTTACTCTACCCTCTTCTCACCTCTCTACTTCCACTCTCTCCTATATTTTGTAAATAAATTACTAAAAATCATTTTAGAATTGATATTTATTCAATTTTTGGTGACCACCATTTAAATATTATATCCAACCAACCCCCCGCCCCCTTTTCCTTTTTACAGGTCACATGGCTAGGAAGTGTCTGAGGCCAGATTTGAACCCAAGAACTCCCATCTCTAGATCTGGCTCTCAATCCACTGAGCTACCTAGCTGCCATCCCACCTCCCACCCCCTACCCCCACGCCATCATCAGAGATTTAAGGAATGGAACCAAAAAATTCTCTTTTGAAACTATTTTTGTAGGATAGTAAGAGAAAATAAAACAATCTTTAATGGAGAAATGGAGACAGAGCAATAATTTAACCTTCCTTGCAGAAGTGGGGAGACTTCTCAAGGGGAAAAATAACTTCATTGTCTGATTTCTTTATGTATTAAAGTTTTGCTGCTTTCTCCTCCCCTCCCCCCCATTCCTCTTTTTTCTTAAAAAATTGTTTGTTTGTTTTAAGAGATGATTATCTCAGAAGAGTGGGAAATGAAATAAAGGGGGAAGTTGAGGTGATTTAAAAAATAAGATATCAAGTAGATTTTATTTTTTAAATGTTTTTCATGAAAAACCCTCTCAGAACTGAGGATGCTTTACTAAATAGACTGCAACCAAACACCAAAAGATATCTTTCTTTTTGACTTGTGTCAATTTGTTTGTCAAGACATCTCTGTAGTAAAGATTATAGCTGTCAACAAAGGGCTTTGAAAGCTCTTAGCTTGACAAGCTTTCCATGGCTCTTGCCTTAACACCTATAATGAGTTAAATAAACACTGTCCAGGGACAGGCCAAATTCTCTTGTGCTGAAGTTGCTCAAAGTAAAAACTGAACTAACACTCTCATTCTGGTTCCTCAGTGACCCTTAATAGGTTAATAATTCCACTTGCTTTGAAGGCAGACAGGTCTGCATTCTAGCCTAACTTCAGACACCTTTTGGTTACATTTCCACAGCTTGGATGTGGAATGAATGTTCAGGCCACTAAGTTTGTAAATCTAATCCAGTACCCAAAGTATAGAGTTATATAGACACACTAAGTATATAAGAACTTCTCCTGGAATTCGTATCCTTTAACTCTTCTCTGCCTGGCTTTATTCCCCTCTAATCACAAATAGAAAGGCATAGCGACCCTTTGGGACAAATATAATTGTTTTATGTTAACACACACATAGCAGCCCAAAATATTAAGTTTATTGTTCTAATTTTGCTGCCTAATAGTAATGTGAGGGCAACTAGGTGGCACAATAGATAAAGCATGGGGGTCTGGAGTCAGGAAGCCTTAGACACTTACTGGCTTTGTGACCCAAGACAAGTCACTGCACCCTATTTGCCTCAGTTTCCTCATCTGTAAAATAAGTTGCACAAGGAAATGGCAGATCATTTCAGTTTCTTGGGCAAAATAACCCCAAATGGAGTCACAAGAGTGGATGACTGAACAGCAAATAGTACAGTCAAGAAATTAGTGATAGGTCATAAAATCATGGAGTTGGAGGGTTTTCTGATGTGCAAGCTAGAAGGCAAAAGGGGCTTCAGACTTCAGAACCCCAAGAAGCTCAGGGCAGTTAGGGGCAGTTAGAACTGGATTATTTAGGGGGGGGATCCCCAGGCAGAGAAAGCTCATCCTGGGTTTTGGAATCTAGGGTGGTGGGTGGTGTGAGCAAGATACTCCTTGAACCTTAGATACTCCACATACCAGAAGCTCCATAAGCCTTTCCTGCTTTTCAAATACCAACTGTCCCAGTCAGTACCCCCATTGACCTGCTTCTTGCTGTTGCTATAAAATCCAACTAGTAGTAAATGAGATTAAACGTCATCCCTGAAGATCTACAAGCAACATCAGTCAATATCCTGTCAAAGCTTGTTCATTTATTTATTTATTTAGGTATTTGAGCTATAGTATAGGAAGAGAGAGGAAGAACTGTGAAGAGGCCTTGCCCTGTCCAGGTGAGGCCAGCCACAGATTCAACTTGATTAAATAACTGAGACCTCCTCTTCCCATTTTCTTCACCTTCATTCCTTTTCCCAATCTACTTTCCTTTAGTAATTAAAGAAGTTACTCTTCAGTTCAAATAGCCTCTGATTCTACAGTTGGGGTATGTCATAACATCATCACTCACCCTGAATAGAATCCTCCATTACATCAAGGGCTGGCAGTTAGAAGTGATCTTCAATAGTGGGGGCCCTGTTGTTTTTAACACAAATCCTTGGGTGTGGATCTCACTCATCAGCCTGCAACATCTCTTCTACTTGAAGAACTCTTCCTCTCAACAAAATCATCAAATTGAAAGAGAATTAGGTCAAAATCCTCTCAGTGGAGCCACTGATCAGCCTTTCCCCAGTAAGAACAGCTTGATCAGCCTCTTGTGGAGAGTTAATTGCCACTGGCCTAAGAAGTACTCATCCCCTCACAGGAGACTTGAGTGGCTGCAGTTCCACCTGCTGCCTGCTTGATCCTTACAGATACCATCTAGTTCAACCCTCCACAATATAGTTGGCAAATGTTGGCCATTCAGGCTTTGCCTAAAACTCTCCAGAGAAGGACATCTACTATTCAGGCTCCAGCATAGTACATACTTTCCCTTAAGGAAGCTGGTTACACTTTTAATAGTTAGAAGTTTTTCTTTTCATCAAAACTTCATTTGCCTTTTTGAAACTTCAATCCATTATGTTTGGTCCTGCCCTCTAGGGCAAATCAGAACAAATGTCACCTTTTTTCTGGATTTATTAAGCATCTATTATGTGCCAGACTCTGGGCTAAGTAATGGGAATAAGGCAAAGCATTGTCTTCGACCTCAAGGATCTCACAATCTAATGAGGATGAAACATGTAAAGTATGTACAAATAAGTTATATTCAGGATCAATAATTAAGAGCAGCTATTAGGTCTCTAATTTGTCTTCTCTTCTCCAGGTTATTTGACAACAAACACATTGTTCTTGACACTTCAAAATGGGATCATAGAGTTAGGGCTGGAAGAAACCATTTAATACAATTCTCAGTTTTATTGATAAGGAAACCCAAAGCCCCCGAAAGTCTTAGTGACTTTGAACCCAGAGTCTCTTCCTTCAAAGTCCCCAGATGCTCAGTTTACACAGGGCAGCCTTTCTCTATCCTAAAGACACAAAGCCTCTTCTCATGCTCAACAAGGAGAACTGCATGCTGGGCAGTGAAGGAAGAAATAAAGACCTGCCCACCTCACTGCAAAATTATTAAATGTCTTGAACTATGTCCAATATAGTTTTACACTTTTTATCATATTGTAATCTTTGAACTTTGGCATAAATGTAGCAAATCTCTATTACTGGAATATTCGATTAATTACAACACCTTATTCCCCAAATATAAAGAATAACGGCTCACTCTATAACTCAAGATTTGGCAACCCATGGAATGCCTTCAAAAGGTGTTCTAAGAAGGAGAATTTGAGTGGTGAGATTAAAGCCAGTCCTAGAGAAGATTTTGAAATGAGAAATTCTTATGGTATCCTCTTATCAATGTTCCTATCTCAACAAACCTTTTCAACCTTCTTTACCTCTCCCAAAGTGGCATAATGGTAGTAAAGTGGGCAGAAATGCTAGATTTGGAATCGGAAAATTTAAGCTTAAGTTAAATTATATAGGAAAGAATGGAAAATCCTATACGTGTGTCCAATTCTGACTGTCACATTTTAGAAGGGACTTTGATAAACTGGAGATTTCTAGAAGAAAGTGATCAGGATTGTGAATTACCTCGAGATCATGTTACAGGAGAATCTTTACAAAGATCAAATGATGTTTCATGTGAATAACAGGAAATTGGGAAGGGACACAAATATTTGAAGGGCTGTCATGATGGGGAAATATTAAACTTGCTTTGCTTAGCTCTGAAGAGAAAAACTAGGAACTAGGAGGAAAGGGTGAAAGCTTCAGCGAGATAGATTCCAGGTTGATGTAATCAACAATTTCCCAGCAATTAGAGCTGCCCAGAAAATGTAATAGTGGGAGGTTACCTCTCCCTGAAGTGAAAGCGACAAGTGAAGGCTAGATGACCATTTATAAAAGATAATTGTAGGGTCAAGTATTGATTATAATAGATCAATTTGGAGCCTTCTGCTACTCTGAGTTCTTGTGATTCCATGAACCCGGATGATCAGATGACTGCAAACCATACTTTATTTGAACAGGTAGATTAACTGAAGAGACTACATTTCAGGTAGGAAGGGGAATTAGCATTTACATAGCAGCATAAAGTTTGCAAAGCACTTTACATGCATGAACTTAGGTACAACCTTGTGACATAAGTGCAATTATTATAATATTTTACAAAAGAATAACTTGAGCCTGAGAGCTATTAAGTGACTTGCCTAGGACTGGAAGCCTAAAATGTGTCTGAGGCCAGGTTCAAAGTGAGATATTCCTGATTCCACAGTCAACACTATCCCCTTCATCACCTTGCCGATGCCATCTGATGCCCAAGTATTTGAAGGATTCTCACTTGGAGGTAGATCAGGTACAACGGAAAGAGCCCTGGATTTGGAGCCAGAGCCTGGAATCTGTATTCTGGCTGTGCTACTTATTGCCTGTATAATCTGGGAAAGGCCATTTACATTTTCTGGGCGTTACCTTTGTAAAAAGGAAAAAAGGGGTTTTGTTTGGATTAAATGATTTAAATGAGTGGTTGCCAAGTAATTGATTCAATTCCTAAAAATGATTTTTAGTAATTTATTTATAAAATATAGGAAAGAGTGAAAGTAGAGAGATGAGAAGAGAATAGAGTAAGAGATCTATCTTAACAGATTAGATTATGTATTGAAGTCTTGGCTTTAATAATAATCTATAATCTATAAGAGTCTAAAAGTCAATTAACAAGGGTTTTAGGCATGAGGGCTTCTCCCAATCAAGGGCCCCTCAGAGGCTAGTACCTCTAGGGAAGCTAAAGGAGTCAGCCTTTTTCACTCACCCATGTGCGGAGAGATTTAAGAACAGTCTCACCAAGTTCAAGGTCCCAGCCAGAGCTCCTCCAGGTACAAGAAGCGAATAAGAAGAGCGCTACGGGAAGTTGTCACTCCCTTTTAAAGCTGCTTCTTTTTTGTCACTTCCTGTGCCTTCTTCTTAGCTTACATGTCCAATCACAACAGATGCTTTGCTTAGGACTGTCCAGGGAGCAGTCAGTCAATTGTGATTTGTCACCCACTCTTACACAGGTAGGTTACAGACTTCTTAACTTGTGAATTAAGTGGTGATGTTTTCACCTTTGGTGATTAAATCTAAAGATGGGCAGGGTGGGTTTAATCTCATTATCACACCTTCCCTATGTATAAAATGAGTAACGTGGACTAATTGAACTCTAAGGTTCCATGGACCTCTAAAACCAGGATCCTCTAATACTGAACTTGTTCTACTTGAGATTTAATGTGAAGTACTGGAAAGCTCTGTATTTGGAACTGAGGGCACTGTCTGTTTTTCTTGTCTCTGCCCTATGCTGCCTTTATGACCATTTGAGAAGTCATTTCACATATCCAGGGTCTCAGTTTCTTCATCTGTAAAATAAGGGAGTTGGATCACATGACCTTTCAGCTCTCTTTTACCTCTAAATGTTTCTTATGACCTTGGGCTTGACCCCAGAGAAGGGAACTAGGAACGATGATCAGAAGTTATGAAGAAAATCATTTCAGTTTGATTAAAAGAAAGTCTTCTTACTAATTAGATGAGACATCATGGTACAGTTGAAAAATATTGGCTCTGGTGTACTTGTCTTTTTATCCTGTCTTTGCAATTTATTTCCTATATGATTTTAGTTATCAGTGATCTCCCTGGCTTCAGTTTCTCTCAAATGCAAAATGAGAGAGTTGGACTAGGTAGTATCTGAGGTTCTTTCCAGTTTGAAATCTATGAGCTTATGATCCCAGACATGTCCAGAAATGGCATAGTTTGTCTTCTTTTCCAGTGGCTTCCCCATCTTTGTGAACCTTCAAGCTTCCAGTTCTGAGATTCTGGGATTTAGGTCCTCTCTCCTGAAGAGGAATGAGGTACAGCATGTATCTCTTGGCTTATATCTTTGCTAAGAACATAAAACTCTGCTCCTCAGCTTTCCCCATCAGTCCATGTCCACATATCCTCAATTGCTGGAGTTCATATTGTCAGTTCAGACAAAGAAATAATGCCATAACTTTTTTCTGCCACCATTCCTCCTGTCTTACCTGACCATTGTGGATTATGAGCTCCTAGAGATAAGGTCATTCCATAGAGTATACAATGCATGTCATGTATAAATAAGCAATTAATAAGTGTCGTTGATGATGGTGATGCTGATGAAGATAACTTTGTTGGGCTTCCTTATTCTGTGGCTCCATGAAAATCTTGAAAACTGTAGAACATGAATTTACTGCAACTGGTCTCATTTTTAAAATTATATGCATATAAATCTCAAAAAAAGTCTTTTACAAGCATCGTATTTCCAACCATCTATATCCCTGTCAATATTTTTTTCTAAACAGTTTGGCAAATTGAATATTACATTTTTATGGAAACTAACATCCATGTTTATCATTTGGTAGAGAGATTACATCTTTTTAAAGAAAAGAACAGGTGCATGCTTACCTTCTTCTCATTGTAAATGCTTCCAGATGGTTCCTATTCATTCCAGAGACTTCTTAAGAAACATCTGTTCACAATATTTATATTCAACTTTATTATATTTTCCAAAAATTGCATTTTAAATACAGTTTCCTTTAAATTAAAAAAACATTCATTTTTCCTATTCAAGAGAAAAGTCTTCTCATTACTTTAGTCTCACTTGGTGCACAAGCTACTCTGTATTATATCACAAACAAAGCTACCATGACATAGGAACTTTTTGAAAGGAGAAGAAAAGAGATACACAGAAAACCTCTTCGTTTTTGAAAAGCAGGATAGTATTGTAGTGACCAAATTAATAGTTTTTCCTTGAAAAAGAGAATGCAATGGGAGATTTCTCTTTTCTTGCTTCCTCACCTTACATTCAACTTTTGCATATAGTTTTGTCTTCAGAAGAGGAAATAAGAGCCTGTAGTGGTGTCTAGGGAGTGTGTCTGAGGGTTCCCCAAGCCAAGGGGAAAGCTTTTATCTTGAAATCCATTCTCTCAAAACAAAGTCGATGATGATTATAAATGCCACAAAATTGCTCAACGTGAAAAGCCAAAATGCAAAGATGGAAGAATAAACCCAATCTTTTTTTCAGAAATTTCAACAGCAATGTACTGAAACAGGCTGAAATGTTTACAAGTTTGAAAGAAGTAGTTTTTTTTCTGTGGCTGCAGAAGATTTCTGAGAATTCAAAATCTGTGGTGTGATGAAAATAAGCAGTAAATAGTGGATTGGTTCCTAGGGGGAGAATCTTTGATCAGAGATCAGAGAAGCATAGATTTGGACTTGGACCTGAAAGGTCCAAATATTTCATTTTGCTGATGGATAAACTGAGGCATAGAGAAGTTCCATGATTTAGTCAGAGTCCCACAGTTAGTGAAGATTGGAGTCCAGGTTCCTTGATACCAAATACAGTATTCTTTTTGCTTCTCTGTGCTGCCTTTCTATTAAGGAAATCTTTCTGCAAATGAATGATCCTTCTGGTGACATTTTTCTTTCTTCTTTCCTTCCTTCCTTCCTTCTTTCCTTCCTTCCTTCCTTCCTTTCTTTTTTCATCCCAACAACCTGTTCTCCCCAGATATTGAGAATCAGTTTCCAAATTCTTTCCCCTTTTTAGATCTTCCACCTTTTTTTTAAACCCTTACTTTCCATCTTGGAGTCAATACTATGTATTGGCTCCAAGGCAGAAGAGTGGTAAGGACTAGGCAATGGGGTTCAAGTGACTTGCCCAAAGTCACACAGCTGGGAAGTGTCTGAGGCCAGATTTGAACCTAGGACCATCTCTAGGCCTGGCTCTCAATCCATTGAGCTACCCAGCTGCCCCCATGATCTTCTACCTTTTAAAGGATGAAATGATCATTGAGGCAAGTTGAGAAGTTACTAGTCATTCTACTTCTGACAGAGGGAGAGCTCCAGCAGATACCTCCATGTTGAATTCTCTCATCACTACTAGTATGTCTCAGTGCCAAGTTTGTATTTTTCCCCCAGACTCCTCAGCTATTTCCTTTTCCTATTCAAGTGTACTCCAAAGACAAGATCATCTATATTTCTCTCTCTGTGGAGTTTCACTCAGTATTCTCTTCCACCATTTTCTCCTCTTCCTTTTGGATTTCCTCATAGGAATATGTATTTTTTAATATCTAGCACTAATTTACCCCCTTTTATGGTTACTGTTTCTTTTGAATAAGGTATTACCTTCCAGGGCAAAATTAGGTTCATAGATTTCATTCTTCCATGTCTCAGTGATTCATACATGGGCAGATTTGCCTGCTTAAATTAGAACTGCTATCAATTAACTTCTCTTGCTTTTTTTCTTAAAGTTTTAGCACTTTTGTCCAAACATGTAGGACCAAAGACTTTAAAACTAGCTTCTTTCTGAAGTTTTATTACCTATAAACTTGTAGATTTCTCAACTGTCATTTTTCCTTCACTGAGGATATTCTTCTCTCTCCATTATCTGTTTTTAGTTCAAATTTCAAGACAACTGGCAAATATATTCCTAATAGCTTAAGTATATGCCATCTCTGGCCAGGAATCTATCACTTCTATATTTTAAGCTGTAGTCCAGAAGTTCAAATTTCATGATCAAATATCAGTTCCTTTGCTAGTTTTTCACTGTCCAAATTAGATTTTCTCTTCTACACATACCCATTGCTTTCTTTTCTTTTTTTAAACAAATACATTCTGTCTTAGAATCAGTACTATCAGTTCAAAGACAGAAGATCTGTAAGGGCTAGGCAATTAGGGTTAGATGACAAGGACACAAAGCTAGGAAGTGTCTGAGGCCATCTCTAGATCTGATTCTCTATCCATTGAGCCACCTAGCTGTCCCATATACCTTTTGCTTTCAATGATCAATGATGAGGAAAAGTCCCTTTATGTTTTTCCCTCTCTTGCCTAAAATCTCAAATATCTTTGGCAAACATTTTAGACTTATGTCATTTGTATCCCTGTGGATCTCTAGAAACCCAGGCTCTCTGCTGATATTCCCTTTCCTTTCACTCTTCACAGTACACTATTCAACTTGATCATCTTCAACAGCTTCTATAGGTTTAATTATAATCTCTCTGCTGATGGTTGCCGTGTGTGTGTGTGTGTGTGTGTGTGTGTGTGTGTGTGTGTGTGTGTGTGTGCCTAGTTTCTCTCATGAGCTATGGTCATGCACATCCAACTGTCTCTTGGATATCTTGAACTTGGTATTTATTTGTAGGCATCTCAAATGGAATTCTGTCCAAGAGGGAATTCAATACTATCCTCTCACATAGACGCACAATCTCAATGTCATCCTTGACCTCTCACTCCAGGCATCCAGCCTCTTGTTAACTCCTCCCTCTCCCTCTCCCCATCTTCACAACACGTCTTATTAATTATGATGATGATGATGATGATGATGAATATCACCACACCTCTTATATTATATCTATGTTCCCTTTTCTTCACTCCTACCACCATTTCCCTAATTCAGACCCTCATCACCATTCCCTGGAAGTGATTATTTCAATAACTTCTAGCTGGTCTCCCCAACACAAATCTCTCCCCATTCCAATCCATCCTGCTCTTATCTTCCGAGGTGATAATATGTCACCCACCAGTGCAATAAGCTCCCAGAGGCTTCCTTCACCAAATACAAAATCTGTTTAGCATTTAAAGCTTTTCATAATCTGCCCCCCTTTTACATTTCTATTCTTCTTACATTTTACTCCCATCTATTCAATCTGTGATCCATCTATATTGGCCTACTTGCAATTCCTCAGATGTAACTCTCCGTCTTCCAGCATTTGCATTGGGGATCCTTCATGCCTAGAGTGCTCTGCTCCCTCCACTTCTTCATTCCTTCTGCTTCTTTTAAGACTCAGCTAAAATTCCAACTTTTGCAGGAAACTTTTTCCCTCCCCCTACTCCAGCTGCTAATGCTTTCCCCTTTCAGTTTACTTTATCGACTTTCATTATACATAATTTATGTATCTAGTTACTCACATGTTTTATCCCCCCATTAGAAAGGGCACTCCATCATGGAAAGAACTATTGTTTTTTAAAAAGTTTTGTACTCTTCCTTACACTCCAGGACTTAACCCTAAAACCTAGCACTTGGTAAGGACTTCTTGACTGATTTGCCATCCATTTTGATGCCTTGTGAGATTCTCTCTTGAGTCTTAGATAGATGCCTTGGAAAGATCTCTATTGTTGGAATCAGGGGAAAGGAAGGGAATAAGCATTTATATACTACCTACTGTGTGCCAAGCACAGTGTGCTAAGCATTTTGTTTTTTTTTTTTTAAATAAATATTATCTCATTTGATCCTGACAACAACCCTATTAGCTGTTAGCTTAATGGTAGCTGCTGTTATTATCATTATTTTATGGTTGAGGAAACTGAGGCAATCAGAGGGGAACTGATTTGCCCAGGGTCCCACAACTAGTAAATGTCAGACAGAATTTGAACTAAGCTTTTCCTGATTTGAAGGCAAGCACTCTGTCTACTGCACCACACATTAGCTCTCCCAATCAAGTGAAGGCAGATTGACAATTAGCTGCCTTTTTATCACAGAGGAAGATATCTCCAATCACCAGGTCTCTACAAATCTGATCTGCATTACTCCAATGATAGCCCCTCCATAGTCTACAAATGAGGAAATAGAAGCCAAGAGTGGTTAAAAGACTTGCTCCAGGTTAGAAACCTAACAAATGTTGGAGGCAAGACTCCAACCCAAGTTTCTCCTGGCTCCAAGTATTTGGTTCTATCCACTAGGTGGAAGCAAGTAAGTGGTTTCACCTAACAGGAGTGAAGAGTGTGGAGGTGGGAGAGAGAAAAGAGCCTGATAAGATAATTCTCACTTTAAACAAGGGAATTGTCCTATATTTAGTAGAAAACCTCTCCGTGTGCATATCTATCCATGAATAGATGAGAGGAGAATGAGAATTCTGAATAGATATGAAGTCAATCTTGTAGCATCCATATAAATGAGTGTAGAGATGCTACACTATCACATCCACAAATGAATTCATAGATCAACAAAATAAAATCCAATGGCCCTTTTTTCTGCTCTTCATTAGACAAAAAATCCAACTATTAATCTCATAAAAGATTATCTTTTCTGTTTTATTTTTTAAGAGATTCATGTTAACCAAAAAAATGCTCAAGAGTTTCTCGGTCACAAATGATTTGACTCTAGTGACCACTTGTTTAATTTGGGCTAGATAACAAGCTTAAAAAATTTTTTTGATGACTTAATTGCAATTTGACAGCTATGACTATAGTCCAATGGGCTGCACTGCCAAATGCATGAAACTGACTCACTGTACATTGTCTGAGCCTACTCAATCTTGTAGCAATTACAAAAGGCAAATCATCTAAGACAGGAATTCACAAGGAGAGAAAAGCAGCTTCTAAAAAAAAAAGAACCTGTCTTATGATTTTCTAGAGTGATTAAAACATCTTAATAGGACTATTTCTGTGCAGCAGTCTGCTTCCTTGTGAAATATTGACAGGTCTTCCTAACTGGAAAAAATCACAACTCATTAAAGTTGCTGTCTTACTTGATTGAATAAAAAGAAGTAGAAAGGTGGAATCAAAGTTGTGAGAATAGAGAAACAAAGGAAGATATGGAAATTGGAGTTCCAAACATCAATCTTAATTTGTATGTTCCTTAGGAACAATTAACTCACTCCCCACTCTTCCACCATCATTGTCTAATTAGTTCTCTACAATACACTTAAATGCTGTCTAACCTTTGAATGCCACTCTATATATATATATATACTCCCTACCTACATGTTCTTCAAAAGTGAAACTTTTGTCTTCCCTTCTAACTATCTGTGATTTCCTTTTCCCTTTATATTTTCCACTGTATTTAGTCCCAATCGTTCAGGTTCCCTGCAGAGTGCAGCTGATTTTGCTTTTACAAATTAATGGGGCCTTTCCACCCTTACCCCCTACATCCTTCATCTCCCCTCCCACACTTCTAGGTTCTCCCGTCTAGGCTTACAGTGGAGTCAAGCCAAAAGAGGCTGAGTGATGATGAGGAAAGGAACCTCATAGTGGGCTTGAGCATGAATATAACTTCCATTGTTAGAAACTGAGCAGTAGTTGAAGCTCTGGGACCTCTAGTCACCCTTCTACACCCCAGCTTTTAGCACCTCAAAATTCCTTTGATAAACACTTTCATTTCTCTCTCTTTTTTTAAACCCTTACTTTCTGTCTTAGTAATAACTCTAAGATAGAAGGATCAGGGCTAGGCAAACCGTTGACTGGCCCAGGGTCACACAGCTAGGAAATGTCTGAGGCCAGATTTGAACGCAGCTTCTCCTGACTCCAGGCTTGATGCTCTATCTACTGTGTTACCTAGCTGTCCACACCTTCATATCTCTTAAGAACAAGAATAACTACTACCAGTAACAGAAAAAAACAGGAATCCGATAAAAAATGGTGACAGTTTTATACATGTTAAATAGCTAAGAAATACAGAAAAGCGCTATGATAAATAGTATAAATAATAGCCTTCTTCTATTCATAGCTCCTCTCACATCAGAAGATATAGATTAAATAAGACCTTTTAGGGTCATGAGGGGGCACAGTGGATAGAATGCTGGACCTGGAGTAAGACAGAGTCATCTTTTTGCGATCAAATCTGGCCTCAAATACTTACTAGCTGTGTACCCCTAGGAAAGTCACTCAACTCTGTCTCAGTTTCTTTATCTGTAAAAATGAACCGGAGAAGGAAATGGCAAACCACTTCACTATCTTTACCAAGAAAACTCCAAAGAGTCAGACATGACTGAAACAACTAAACAATAACAAATGACCCTTTATCTTGACAAAAAAAAAAACCCTCGAGTTTTCTTGTGGAAGTGAGAATTGGAAGGGTTGCAGCTTGTGAGTTTTTGTGAAGTGGTTCAATTTTCTGAATTCTCAGGAGAAATCTAGAAGAAGCAAAATGAAATTCATGGTATGTTCAAAATGTTCCCCAATATATCAGTTGCATTAGGACAAAATTTGAAATATGACATATCTTGGAACTGACTGAATACAAATACAGGATTGGAACAGTATATATGGTTCATATGGAAAAGATCTGTGGATTTTATTCTATTCCAAGTTAGATATGAGTCCAAAAGAGACATAAAGCTTATATGATCTTAGTTTTATCACCAATATAAGCTCAATCTCCAGAATAAGGAATTTTTTTCTAGTCTAGCTCTAGTTGTCCATGATTAGATCACATTTGGAATATTGTGCTGTGTTTTGGATGCCACATTTTAAGAATGGTGATAAATAGAAGAAGAGCATCCCCCAAAAGCAACAAGCATAGTATAAGGAGACTAGAAACTTTATTGCAGGAGGAACAATTGAAGAAATGAGGGATCTTTAATCCAGAAAAGATTTAGGGCACATACACTCAGTATCTTCAATTACTAGGAAGGCTTTTGAAAAAGATGTTTAATTTTATTTGCTTGTTATTCTTTTCTTGTATTTCACACTGAAGCAGCTAGGTGGTGCAGTGGATCGAATGCTGAACTAAGAGTTAGGAAGACCTGAGTTCAAATTCCACCTTAAACACTTACTAGATGTGTGACCCTGGATAAGTCACTTAACCTCTGTATGCTTCAATTTCTTCATCTATAACATGTGAATAATGAGAGCACCTACCACATAGAGTTGTTGTAAGGATTAAATGAGATAATAAAGTTTCACAAGACTTAAGGCTCCATATGAAAGCTTTTCAATTCAATTATTTATCTATCCATAAATCTATTTGTTTATATTACTCTCCTTAATGTAGCCTACTCTCTAGCTAAACTAGAGAACTTTCTGTCTTCTGAACCCACACAGTTCCATACATTTATTCAGACTATTTCCTGTCTCCATAGTTCCTTCTCCTACTGCTTTTACTTGTTCAAGTCCTATTCATCCTTTAAAGACAATTTCAAATGCTGCTTCCTTCTGCAAACCTTCTCTGCTCCTTCCACTTGGTAAAGACTCTCCATATGAGATCTTCTATAGCATTTTGTTTTGCTCTTTAACACAATAGTGTGTGATGTTGTCTTATCCCTTCTAGACTGCTATATCCTTGAAGTCAAGGACCATGTCTAATCTAAGCTTTGTATCTCCCCCAGCTGCTAAAACAGTGCTTTGCACTCAGAGGAGACCTGGACTAATCACTATGAGGAGTGTGTTAGAGAGATAATGAGAGGCAAATAAAAGGAATGACAAGTAGCAGCAGAGGCTAAGTTGAAGTTGGACAGCATGGATCTATAATACCCCAGGTCTGCAGAATTTTCCATACTTCAGTGATTTTGAGAGGAAATCATTGAAGTAGTTGACAAGAGCAAGACCACAGTTTCTAGAAAAGTTGCATCCAGGGCAGCCAAGAAGGAATTTAAAGTTTGGGTAAGGTGAGAGGAACTGAATAGTCGAAACCCCGACAAGGTCAAGTAACACATTTGGTAAGTGTGATTAGGGTATAGGTAAGAAGATTGGCAAAAAGGTTATAATCCGAAGTTGGGAATATTAAATTAGACGGAGATTTTAGAAGGCAAGCATTGCCTTTGGAAACAAGGTCCAATAGTTATTGGGGGGGAGGGAGAAAAGAAAATCAATGAAACATTTTTAAATACACAGAAGAAAGCAAAAGAAAAATTCAGAAGTAAACATAGAAAAGTGGAGTTTTGTTACTATTGTCTTAGATTTTAAATATGCTTAAAAACTGTACAGAAGAGAATTTAATATTTTCATATGCAATCCTCTTTTCTGTTCTTCGTATGTGAAAAGATCGTGTTTATTTGACACATGTAAAACCCAGTGGAATTGCTTGTTGGCTATGGGAGGGGGTGGGAGAAGGGGAGGGAAAGAATATGAATCATGTAACCATGGACATTTTTTCATAATTAATAAAATAAAAATACATTTTTAAAAAAATTGTGTTTATTGAGTTCATAACTTTTTAAATCAAATAAGCAAAAAACTCAACTCCAAGATGTGCACATCCAGTGATGAACAAAGTCAAGGAGTGTCAAACCATCACTCGTCTTGAAGTCATTGGTTCTCTTGAAAAACAAAGGATGGTTGAAAAGATCTGTAGGAACTGATGCAGAGCGAAATAAACAGAACTGGGAGAACTGGGGGAACTAAATAGAACTGAGTACAAAACCCTGGGAGAACATTATACACAGTAGCAGCAATATGGTAAGATGATTACTTGGGAAAACTTGGCTACTCTCAGCAGTGCAATGATCTGGGACAATCTTGAAAGCCAATGTTGGAGAATGCTATCCACCTCCACAGAAAGAACTGTTGGAGTAACCTTTCACTTGGTGAACTTATGGCTTGGGATTTTGGTTACATATGAATGTGCTCATACAAACCATGACTAAAACGGAAGTGTGTTATGTATAACAATAAAATTAAATTAAAAAAGAAAGAAAACTAAAGGAAGAACAAGAGGGTAAAGGACTATGTAGTCCTTTGATGGGTTTATCAACATGAATATTGGAATTGTAAAAATGGAAAGGAATAAAATCAATGCTTAAGTCATATTTTAGTAATTCAGTGTATTCATGATCTCATCAACGTGGGTATTCCACCTAAATATGCAGGTTGTAACCATTATATACCTTTTCGTCTTGCCCATTTCTTTCTGTATACTCCCAGAAATCAATACAAAGGAATGACACAATACACTGATTCTAGGTTTTCCTCTGGATATTTTAACATTTCCTGGATACTGAACAAAAATATAATGGAATATTAAAGTAATAAATTTGAATGTGAAACATTAAAACTTCACAGAAGACTTAAATGAAATGATGTAGAATTAAGGAAGCAGAACCAGGAAAACTGCAACATAAATGAAAAGAAAAAAGCTAACTGAGCACTGAAATTATATGACAATGGTTAGTCCTGGAGAAAGGCTCAGAAAATACACTACTTTCTTCTCTTAGCAGAGGTAAAAGAGCAAAGGTACAAAATATTGAATCTCAGAAATGATGGTTGCCTTGGTCACTTTTGTTTAAGCTGCTTTTATTCAATTTTTTTTCTTTCTTTTTCAAGGGATGATTCTTTGACGAGGGGAAAAGAGAGAATATATTGGTAAATAAAGGTGATGTAAAAGCAAAACTATCCATAAAAAGATTTCAAAAAAATTACTTTAAAACTACACACACACAGACATATCACTTTATGAGAACCAATGTATTACTCATACTCTGTCTCTTATCCTTTTCTCTTAATATATGACTAGCCAGTCTCCTTTTCCAGTCATTCATTTCCTTCATGATGCCTACAATATACCTCTCCTTTGACCTCTGGGTCATTTGCACTTTTGATTCTTCAGAAGTTGTGATGATCTCTGATGTTGAACCACATAAAATCACCAAAAGTCTTTTTCTGTAGTTTCTCTGTGTGTGTTTGTGTGTGTGTGAAAATTATTCAAAACTCTAATTTATTAACTACTGCCCAGCCTGCTTTTATTCAGTTTCGTCCCCAATTTATTAACCTTTTGCAGTCTGTTCAAAATATATGCCCTAATGGACTAGCTCGTCTGTCTAATCAATTGCACCTAATAATCTCAATAGAAGGCACTCTTCAATCCATTTGCTTTTTTCCTATATGGATTGTTAATCTGAATCATTTTTGAATCCTACAGATCTCACTGAAGAGACCCTGTAGTAGTCTAAGGTTGGTGCAATAAGAACAATGTCATCTGAAAACATTAACATATAGAGGACTGTTATCTATAGATATATGGATATCTATCTTCTATTTGGAATAGACATCAAAATGTCATCCATGACAGTGATCCATGACTCTTTCTCCTGTTTTATGTCTTATTTGATATTGATCATTCTTCCTCTTGTTAGATCTATCAAGAAATCTTATTTTTTAATGTTTATTTCTATTATTTTTATTTAATGTTATCTTAATATGTGAATGGGTGAATATGTGAATATCATCTTTGTTGGAAGATAGCTTTTTTTAGGGGTAAGGGTTAATCAAAGAATAAAAAATAAAGGGTGATCTTCTGTTACACAGAGCTTGTAGTCATTTATTCGATTGTGAATATGTGGTCTACTGTGGAAAATAATATGCAAAAGACTTCTTGCTCCCTTTTCATAATTTCACCAGAGATAATGTCACCACTCAAAAAGACCATTTTAATAAAGATTTATATATGAGAAAGTAGGGGTATAGGATAGTAGTTGCCAGTACCTTTGGGGGTTAATACCATCTTTGACTTTAACCATCTTTTTATGTACTCTTCTCTCAGAGTTACAGTGAACACAGATGCCTCAGGGCTTTCAAAATTGTATGACCTCCAACACAGGTTTTTTCAGTGTATACTTGGTTTTTTAAACCCTTACCTTCCATAATTAAAATCAAAACTGTGTACTGATTCCAAGGCAAAAGACTGGTAAGAGCTAGGCAAGGGGGTTAAGTGACTTGACCAGGGTCATACAGCTAGGAAGTATCTGAGGCTAGATCTGAACCCAAGACTTCCCCTCTTGAGACCTAGTTTCTCAATCCACTAACATACCTAGCTGCCCCTTCTATTGTAACAATAAAAAGAGCCAGTTATGATAGAGAATTCTCTCTGGTCTCAACTGTCAGTAACTATCATCAACTGTCAGCCACTCCTTCTCTGGCTCCTTTTGTCCTATCCCCCTTGCACAAATCCCATCCTTACACTATCCTTAGTTTTTCCCAGCTACTCTTCCAACTTCATCTTCTTAAGTTCCCATTTGCTTATCTAGTATATCAAATGCTGAGTTGCTAGAGCCCAGCTATAGTAGTTCCACTGTCATTAATGATTAAGGATCAGAATAGAAAGATATGGAAACAAAGGTGAATGTGCTCCATTTTGCTTTTGGTGGGTCTTCATCCAGATCAAGTCATCAAGCCATGAGTATCCCCCAAGGCTCTATTCTAAGATCTCTTCTCTTCTCCCTCTAGCAGGGGTCAGCAAACTGCACCCCAAAGGCCAAATCTGGCCAGCTAAGTGATCATACATAAGAGTACACTGTTCCACTTCGTTATCTCATCAACTCCCATGGAGTCAATTATTATTTGTACACAGCCAATCCTCAGATCTATTTATCCACCTCTATTCTTTCCCCTGACCTCCAGTCTGGAATTCCCCGATGTTTATCAGACATCTGGGAATGTGTGCTATAGACGTGTTAAACTAAATATGTCTTAAACCAAACCTATATATTCCCTTTCTCTACCCTAGTCCATTTCCTCTTCCTAACTTTTCTATTACCAGAAAGGGCACCACTATTCTCCCAGGCACCCAGACTCACAACTTATTCTTAACTTCTCACTGGACCATCTTTTATCTCCCATATCCAATGGGTTGCCAAGATTTGAAAAAAATCTCTTACTTATGCACTTTTGCTGGTAAATGTTTAACAATCAGCTCTTGGGGTGGGAGTGGGGAGAATATGCAAGATACACTTTTAATTAAATCTGCATTATTAATATTTTCTCTATCACTTTTGTAAGTCTAAATAATCAACAACAAAATAAATAATATCCTGATTTGTAAAGTCTGACAATTTCTGAAGTGTAAATGCTGATGCTGAAAATTTAACAATTGTCTCTGGAGTTTAAGCTGTCAGCATCCCCTTCTGATTGGTGTCCCTGCCTCAAACCTCTCTCCATTCCTGCCCATGCTCCCTCCATTCAGTTGCCAGATTGATCTGATTAAAGATCAGGTTTCCCCTTGTTACCACCTGCACCAGCTTACAATAAAATCTGGTGGTTATATGTTTCCTCCACATTCAATCATAAATTTTCTATTTGCTTTTAAAGCCATTTCCTAGCTTTCTAGTTTTAAAAAATATACCTTTGTCCCTTCTATACACTTTTTGATTTAGTGATGCTGACTTTGCTTTTCCTTACATATGATGTTTTGTTCCCCAACTCCAGATATTTTCCCTAGCTGCTTCCTATTCCTGGAATTCTCTCATTCCTCATCTCCAATTCCTGTTCCTTGGCTTCTTTCAAATTCCAGCTAATCTCCCACCTTTTGCAAGAAGCATTTCCTGATCCCCCTGAGATGGTCTCTAATATATCTTGTATATATATATATATCTTTGTACATAGTTTTTTTTTTCTTACTTTGTCCTAGAGTTGATACTATGGTGTATTGGTTCCAAGGCAGAAAAGCTGCAAGTGCTAGCGAACTAGGCTTAGGTGACTTCCCCAGGATCACATAGCTGGGAAGTATATCTAAATCCAGATTTGAGCCCAGGACCTGCTGTCTCTAAGCCTGACACTCAAACCACTGAGCCACCTAGCTCTTCCCTTGATTGGTTAATTCCATATTTGTATTTTATATAGTTCGTTTATATTTCTTTTTATGCTGTCTTCCCAGAAGATTATGAGTTCTCTGAGGGCAGAGACTGTCTCTGGACTTTCTTTGTATTTATCAACTCTTAGCACAGTGCTGGTATAAAGTGTGTGCTTAATAAATGCATATTGATTTACTATAGTAATTTTGAATAAATAAAAACCATTAAAGTTGTCTTCTTATGACTTATCATGGTATAGGTGGAGGGGGTGGAATTGTGGAATTTTGACATCGGAACACAAGCTTTGGTACATCCTGCTAAGTTGAAAGGGTTTCAAGCATGGGCCCAGTGGTGATCTGTATCTTCATTGTCTGAAACTGATATTCTAGTGACATTCAGAAAGGTCTATTGTTTAGTTGGGCTATGCATCTTGGAAACTACTCAACTCTCAAGACCATCTACTAAATTATAAAGGAATTAAGATCAGTGGGGAAGTACCCACCCCAACAAAATTATAGAGAAGTATTTCATTTCAGAGTTGGAAGGGTTAATAAAGATCACTAAATAAAAGTCCCTCATTTTACAGGTGAAGAAAATGTGGTCCAAGAAAATTAATTAATATCCAAGGTATTGGAACTGAGATTCAGCTCCAGGTTTTCTAAATCTAAATAGAGATCTCTATTCATCTCCTCCTGTTGCCTTTGTTGAAAGGACTTTGAGGAAAAGTCAAGAAAGCATGATTGTTGTGGAAGTCTGGAAATGGTAGTAAGGAGCCAAAAGGTCAATCCTTACCCCCAAATTCAGTGCCTTTAGAAAGAACTAGGGTTCAGTCAGGATTGTATTAGAAGAAGGAGGTAAGAAAGACATTTAAGGTCAGGGGAAATTTGCTTTGTAATAAAGAGGAGTTTTTGTCTGGAATAACAGGGGGAATAAGGGTGGAGAAAGAGATGAGGAATGAGGTTGGGGTACACAGGGGTGGGTAAGAATCTGGGTGGAACTGGCAAAGATAAGAGATTCAGCTTGGAGTGGTAGATGGGCATATTAAAGCTGAAGGAAGCATTGAAGTGGGAGACTGGATGAACACCAGAAGTAAGAGAGAAAGAGGATATTACTTTTAGATGGTAGGAAATATTTACAATTAGAGGTGGTAAATAAGGAGAGGTTCATTCATTTATTTATTCATTGACTCATTTAATACCAGATGAAATGAGTTCACTGAAGTTATGAAAGATATTGACAAAGCATACCAAGTCATTTGAAAATATTCATACATATGAGACAGTCTGCCTGTGAACCCCAGAATTCCAAATGGAATAATCTGTTGGCAATATATTTCCACAGACTTGATGCTGGCCTTTGGGTTTGAGGAATTGTTTTGTCTTCTGTGCTCAAATGTCGAGTTAAATCTATTCATGTTTTTATCAGTGGCTTGGATAAAAGCATTTTTGCAGCTGACACGAAGCTAGATAGGGTAATCAATGTGTGACAAAATCAAAATTTTAAAAAATCCTGGAAGGCCAAATCAGAGCTAGCAAGATAAAGGATTAAATGTAAAGCCTTACATGTAAGTTGAAATAATGGCACAAGTAATGAACAGCAAGACTTCACTAGGAACATAAGTCTAACATGAGCCCACAATATAATGCATTGCTTAAAAAAAATGACAAAAACTTTTGTAGTCTTAGGCTTCATTAATGAAATTGATTAATTTCATTAATGAAAAGCATTCAAGTCACACAAATCATACTCATCTATGGTCAAACGGTTTCTAAAGAATTTTGTTTGGTTCTGGGCACCATGTTTCAAGAGGGGCACTGGGAAACTAGAGCCTTTCTAAAGTAGAATAGGATTATAAGGACTCTGGAAACCATTTTCTATGAAGAGCAATTGAAGAAAAAGGAGTATTTAACCTTATGGAGTTTAAAATCAGAGTTCTGTTGATTAAAAAAAAATTTAAGAGGTTAACTAGTACAATCACTCCACTTCACTGATTAGGAAATTGATAGAGAAGATTAAGGGTTACTGTGGTTTCTGTTTACTGAATAAATTGAGGGACAAAACTTGCCTATGCTACTTAAAAGAAAAGAACCAAGCCTAATGAATAGAAGTTAATTGAGAGAGAAATTTAAGTCCAAAATATGAAAGAATTTATGATAACCAAAACAGTCTCACAATGTTAACTATTCACTCAGTTGAACTCCCTAATCAGTGGAAATATTTAGAAGAAGCTAAATAATATAAGATGATAATCATTCCTTGGGAGTGTCATAGAAGGGATTTGTGTATAAAATTAGAGGCCGAATTAGATGACTTTTAAGACCTTTCAAAATTTAAGAGTCTATTATTTTATAGAAAAAAATACATGGTACAGAACAGTAAGTGTTTCAGACCTTTTACTTATCTAGTTAGTTTGTCAGAACAGAAAGAAGCAGAGAAAAACTGTTTGAAGGACCTATTAGATAAATGGAAGAAAATTTAATTCAGTCCAATCATCCTCTATTAAGAATCTGCTCTTTGCCAAGCACTGTATAAGGAACTTGGGAAAGGAAGAAAGTAATAAAGGGAGAGAGAGGAGAAAGAGAGAGGGGGAGAGAGGAGAGAGAGAGAGAGAGAGAGAGAGAGAGAGAGAGAGAGAGAGAGAGAGAGAGAGAGAGAGAGAGAGAGAGAAAAGAAAGCAAAGAAAGCAAAGGAAAACTTTTTGCCTTCAAAGAACTTACTTTCTTCTCTTTTTGGGGGGGGGGAGATAAACACAAAATGCATACACTATTTGAAGTAAGAACAAACAACTGAGGATTGTGGGGAGAGACACAAATGTACTTAAATTGGAGAAGAGAATTATAAATAATAGGGTGAGGATGAGAGAGAATGAAGATGAAGGTGGGATGAAAATCTCTCCTTTTTTCCTACTTCAGCAGGGTCCCCACTTCCCACCAATGACCCCACGTAGACTTCTCTTCCTCAGGATATTGGACTAGGGACCTTTTCTCAGCTTCACCACGCGCACCCTCCCCCCCCCCCCCCCCCCAGGCAATGGAGGGGCTGCAGGCCTTTTTCCTCTGGGCCAGTAGATCCTGCAGAGGGTATCTACAATGGAGGGCAGGGGCGTGCTGTGTGCTGACCGGGCCTCTGGCCATAGCATTCAGAAGCGGGGAGGAGGAAACGGATGAGGACACGTGTCACCCACCCCCGCTCCAGGGCTGGCACCATCCAAGAAGCCCTCCACGCCCCCTGCTCGGCGTAGCGAGAGGGTCGCCTGGACCATTCAAAAAGCCCTTGATACATGACAAGCGTGGCTTTTAATGCGGGAAGAGGCAAGATTGTTCAGGTGGCAGGGATCCAAGGCGGAGATTCCCTTCTCTTCCCAGTCCACCCACCCGCCCTCCTCCTTCCCTCCCCTCCTCCCTGCCACACAAAAAAAAAGGACACACAAAAACTTTTGCCACACTATTAATATATTCGAGTTTCCTCCCACTTTCCCAATGGGCTACCAGCTGCAGAACTCCTGAATAGAAAGCTTAATTGTGCTTTGTCATGCAGAATACCTCGATTTTCTATAGAAGGTTACAAAGGGCCGTTTGAAGATTCAGAGTATTTATTTCTTGGCTAATAGCGATCTATTTGCATAGAGCACCTCTTCGCCTGCCAGACCCAGGTAGCAGAGCTAAACTACTGAAGCCCCATCTTTGTCCCCCTCCCCCCAATACAACACAAGGTGGCAATTGATAATTGCCCCCTTTTCCTCTCTATCTACCGTCCCCACCCCCCTCACCGTTCCCCATTCCGCCTATTCCCTATTTCCCCTCCCCAGGTCACGGCCAGGGCTGAGGTCCCAGTGAGCTAAGGGGCTGGTGATATAGAACAAGTCTGTAAGATCTCCGGACCTTAAAGTCTACACTTGGGCCCTTCCGGCTGACCTCTCTCCGGCCTCCAGCCACTTCCTATTCCTGGCCTCCTCGGAACAGCGACCTTAGGAGATATTTGGGGGCTCTGGCTCCGCCCACGTGTTTGAACGGCCGCCAGACGAACCAAAGAACCGGTTAGCCAGCCCAGGCAGAGGCAAACCTGTAGTTCTCTGGTCGGTCCTATCTTCTGCGTAGGGTGTAAATGGCCTAGACCTTGCGATGTTTCGAGGATTCTCCGGTAATCGCAAGCTAATTATTATTTGGATACGAAGCTGCTACTTCCCCTGTTTGATTGGCACCACTGCCTTCAGAATATCTTTTTCTTGTTTCTTGTTTTGACAGTTTAAATCCAGGTCTATGTGACATATAAAGGTAATAAAATTCTCATTTCATTGTTAATCTTATTTCATTGCAGTATAGGATTTTACCCTCACACCTGCGTGGCAGGGTGTAATTCCATTAATAAAAAAAAATCAACATATTCATTGCATGTCTTTTCCCTGATGATATATTGTGAGCAGTGTGAGTTGAAAAAGAGCCATTTATTCCCACCGTGAATGAGCCTGCATGGGGCGGGAGCTTCACCTGCCCCCTCAGTCAATTAGGAATGTATCGAAAAGTCTACCAGAAAAGGAGTTAAATTAACCGTTCGCTAATTTCCTTGTGTCCCTCCTACATAATCCCCCCTTTTCAGCTTGCCCCAGAAATTACCACATGTTGCAAGGTTCAAATAGTGCCTAATGAAACAGTGACTAAACGGTTCTCTCTCAAACGCCACAGAGCCCTTTAGCCAGACCTTCAAAGACTATGGGCGGAACCAGTTGGGGGTCCAAAAGCTTAAAAAAAAAAAAAAAACTCTTGGGGGAAAGAAAAATTTAACCAGTCAATAATTGTAGGTCCAGCTAACTTAGTGGAGACGCTGTTCTCCTCCCCCACCCTCCCCTGACTCCCTAACCCCCACCGCTGGAACGCTCCAGGTCTCCCCGCCGTGGGGTGCGCAAACTCAAGGGAATTTCTGAGACTCCTAGAGCCCAGCAGTTCGAACTTTCCTCTTCCCTCCCCCACTCATCCCCACGGCACCCTCTCCCCGTGCCCCCCTTTACCCCCTCCCTCCCAGTTCTTCTTGAGAGAAAAGAAGTTAAAAGTTGGAAGTGAATGAGCAAAAGCACAAGGAGAAGCAAAGGCAAGCAACTCAGGGACGAAAGTGGGGAGAGTGGGGCGGTAGAAGAAACAACTCCAAATTCCTCCCCCCCACCCCCAGTCCAAAGTGTTTAGTCTAACCTGAATCCTAAAACCCCTTGTTAGCTTCTAGGAATCTCAGCACCCCTTGCTACGAATTTCAAAGCCTCGAAATGCTATGCAAATGCGTAATAATCGTGGCAACTAATTAATGAAGTAATTAATTAAAGAGAAAAAAGGAGAAGGTGGTTAGTTTCTGCTCGATCCAAGCAATTTCAATTAGGCTTTGTGAAGGTGAACTCTAATGGAATGCCTTTACCATCCCCGCCCCTTGTCTCTATTTTTACACATATTTTGGACTGGACCTGGGATTTCATTGATTTCCTTTTTTTTTTCCCTTTCTGCACACACACACACACACACACACACACACACACACACACACACACACACACACACAGAGTCTACTAGTCTGAGCTGCAAACCTAGAGCTTGTCAGAAAACTTCAGGGCCCAACCGACTTCATATTGCATTTTCAGGCGCTAGCATTTGAAGCTGCCAAGCGCCCAGGGTTCTTTTACATTTTTGCCTGGCTGTTCTCATGTCTACTTTCGCTGTGGGTCCGGATATACCTTTCAGGGCAGCGACTCGCCCTGAGCGCTTCTGCTCAAATCTCGGGGCCATTGTTCCTCTCTTGAACTTCAGTAGCCGAGCGCCTACCCTAAAAACCAGCCGCGCTCTCCTACAAAAACCTCTGTCTCTCAATTCCTCAGTCTCTGTCTCTTTCTCTCTGTCTCTGTCTCCCTGGCTCTCTCTCTCTCTCTCTCTTCGACTCCCTCCCTTCCTCTTCCCCCTTCTTTTCTTCCCTCTCTTCCTTTCCCCCCTTCTTCTCTTCTCTCCCTTTCTCTCCCCACATTTCCCTCCCTCTCTCTCGGGACTTGAGTCACTTATTTGAAACGGTGAGGCTAATACAAAGTCATCAAAGCACTATGGTTCTTGTCTTAAAGTGACAGCCCTCTTTATGGGGCTGTTTGAAATACGCCCCCTGCTTTTCAATGTCTCTCTATCCATCTTTGTCTGCTCTTCAGAAAAGCGGACAATATAAAGCACAGCCTGGCGAGCTCCCCACGCTCAGGCCTGGGCAGTGCCAACCTCCGCCTTTAAGCAGATTGAAATTGTCACTGCTTCATTAATCTGAAACTAGTTACTTTCCTAAGCACACAGCATACACTTCCGATCTATTTGGATACACTTGCAATAGCCTTGAGTCCTTCCTGGATAGTGGATAGTAAGGCTGACTAAGAACGCGAAAAATACAGAATTTAGCACTGGAAAATCAATGGGTTTCTATGTGATGCACAAAAGCATCTTAAATAGCAAGGGTGGAAAATGCGTTCTCTTCTCCCTGGTGTGTGTGTGTGTGTGTGTGTGTGTGTGTGTAGTGGTGGTGGTGGAGGTAGGGGTGGTCATGCTTCTTATGTGTTAATACTTTCCTAAGGGAAATGGATTGGACAACAAATTTGCTACACAGAATATTCATTCTGTATCAAAGGATCAGGAAGGTCTATAAACTAGCCCTGCCTCCCCCTACCCAGACCTACTGTCCTGCGAGTCTCCCTCCGCACAAAAATGCTTTTTTGGAGAAGTGCAGTGAAGGAGAGATTTTAGAGACTTTCGAAAACCTCTCTGAGTTCTAACACCCTATAATTCTTGATTCTCTTGTCCACAACACTATAGCAAAGGAGAACCACTTGGAGAAAGAAATTCTGTAACCAAAGGGAAGCTGTCATCTATCTATGGCCATTTGTTCAATAACCTCAGGCAGGTTCCGTTTCTGCAAAGCTCTGCTTTAAGCTCGTCTTCTCCAAGTTCAGTGGACATCTTACCCTCTAAATTCCTGAGGCTTCATAGCAAGTTCATTGTGATGAGAGGGACTCCTATAGTTTCTCTCTTTCTTTTCCATAGAATCAACTGCACACCCCACCGCTTGGGGGCGGGGGAGGGCAGGAAGCCCTCTATTTTTTTTACATTGTCACAAGGTTTGTACGTGGTTGTTTTGTTTTTTTTTTAATTCTCAATTCCATTCTATTCAGATCAAAGAAACGGATCTCTCTTTTTTAAAATGAGCTCAGATTTTTTTCAGTAATGTGAGCCTAAAGATTTATAAAATAGATTTATATTAAATTATGTTAATAGAAGCTTAGTAAATGCACCATTTAATTGCAAGAAAAGTGCTCCCTTTTAACGGGTCTGTCACCTTAACAGGTACATTCAAAGATCCGTCGAGAATAATGAAAATAGGAACAATTGTTTCGATGTGTGAGCCATATGCATTCAACCCTGGGACAGATTTCCACTGTGTTTAGAACCCCTTCAAGTCCTATTTCATCAGAAAGGGAGGGGGCATTCTCAGTGGTATTATTCTCCACTCCTTTCAAGATAGACCTTTGGATTTTTTGGAAGGGATGCCTCCAGACTCTCCTTTTGTCCCTGTTTCATCTATCATGTTCTAGGGCCTTATATCCTTCTAAACTCTGATTATTTTCCCCAGAACCAAACCAAACGAATAACAAAGAGCCCTCTGATACAGATGAAGACAAGTGGTTGCAAATTTAGGGGAAATTGGGCCCCTACAGCCCAAGGACCTAAATTCTTTAAACCCCAAAGTTTATAGAATAAGTATCTGTTTCCCAAATTGCCTGACTTGTTTTCAGAGGCTAGGGTGTACAAACCTTTCTTTTCTGCTTGGAATAGTTGAGTATGAGACTCACAGATTTAGAACCAGAAAGTACCTAAGATATCATCTATTACAACCCTCTCACCTTATAGATGAAGAAAATGGGGCTCAGGGAGATAGAAGGATTTGCCCAAGACATCACAGATGATTTCAAAGGGGCAGAGATGGGCTATGAATCCAGGTCTTCAGACTTCATTTCAGCACCCTTTTCACTGCACTGATCTTAGACATTCCATCAGTGAATGACATTTTATTGTTGACAGTATGGTCTGCAGAAAGCAAAGAGGATGATGGGATAATAGGATTTAGTGTGGCAAAGAACTTCAGAAATGGGCTAGTTTACAGATCAGGAAACTGTGCTCAATCCAGGGAAGTTAAGTGCCTTGTCCAAAGTCACAAGATAGTAGGAAACAGAACGACAGGCTCAGAGGCCTGGTTCTGTGATGTACAGTGTTCCTTCTAACTCTCCTTTTAAAGTGGTCTCACTTTTGGCTTGGAAAATATTTTCAAGCTACAACTTTCTCTCCCCACCAATATCCACTGTGGGAAAAGGATGCAGAAAGGTCTAAGAAAGGAATATTTAAGAAGTGACAGGCTTTTGATACCAGCATATAGCTCTCCAAACTTCAGAACCTCAGAGTGGCCACATGAGTATTTCCTTCACACTATGGGTCCATTTATGCCACAGAGAGTAGAATCTTCTGCACTTGGTGCATAGAATTGCCCTCAGGGAAACATGCTATGAAAGAAAGAAGGACACTTCTTGGGTCCCTTGCCCTTAGTAGGATTTCCAGCTGTGTTGCCTTTGCTGAAGCAATGATTGGTGTCAGGGCCTTTGCCTTGGGCTTGTGTCAGTCTCTGGGTGGGAGGGAGAGGGGGAAAGGCTTCTGCTTGGGTTCCTATCCTCTAGATGTCTGGGGTCAATGGGCAGGGGCCAGGAACTCTTCCCCTCCTCTTATCTCTCAAGGGCTTTTCCTTTACATCAAATTCAGCATCTGCTGTGGAGGGGGTGGATTTAAGCCAGGCCAGCTGCTCTGGAGGGTTACTTTGTGAAAGAAGGGAATTCCTTTCCCCTCCCCCAATCATCACCTCTACAACCACCACTACCACCACCTCCCTTTGGAGATTAATTCCTGGAGAAAGAAAATGCCCTCTAAATCCAGGGTCTGATTCTTCATCCAGATTCGAAGAGGAAAACAATTTCTCCCTAGATGGAAATGCTACTCTCACTTTTCCTTTCTTCCTAGGTTTCTATACATTAGCAGACACTTGGATCTTACAAGTTTTAAAATGGTTATTTTTTTCCTTTGTAAGGAGTAGTTATTTTAGAAATGTTGGTATTCAGCAACTTTCCACTCTCCTGAGCCAGGTAGTCATAATAAAATTATAGAATTAATGCTGTAAGAAAACAATAGTCTCTAGTTTGTTTTACTAGTGAGGAAACTGAGGCTCAGAAATATTTAAGTAATTTATGTGGGGTCACATAGATAATGTCTAGGGGGGGAAGTATTTGAACTTAAGTCCTTCTTACTTTAAGTACAGTGATATACGACACTGCTTCTTTGTGAGTTAATCACTTTACTCTGATTCCTTCTATTGGAACTCCAATTGGGGTGACTTCCCAAGAGAAACACAGTGAAAGTTTGAATTATCTTGTGCCTGGTTAAAAAAAATATTAAGTGGCATTAAATGGGTGTCCAAGCAGATCTTGACTTGAATGCAATTCTAATTTCCCTTCCTTGTTTAGCAAAGCAAAAATAGAGTATTTTTCAGCTTAAATTCAGACTGAAGGAGAACCCCAGTAGAGAACCATGGCCAGTTGCCTAAGGGGCCAGCCTTCCTTCTGATTTATGACTTCTGAAGACCCTAAGTAGTTCAGAATTTTTCCTTTCCTTTCCTTTCCTCTCCTCCCCTCCCCTCCCCTCCCTTCTGCTCTCTTCTCCCCTTCTCTCCTCTCCCCTCCTCTCCTTTCCCCTTTCTCTCCTCTCCCCTTTTCTCTCTCCCCTTCCCTCTCCTCTCCTTTCTTCTCCTCTTTCTTTCTTTGTTCTTTTCTTTATCATTTTTTGGTGGTGGTGGTGGGTGGTGGGGAGACAGAGTTGCCTGGACAGGAATGATATTATTGTCAAAAACTCCTTGTAGCATAAGAAAACCAACCCAATTCTTCAGTGACAGGCTGTGTGATGTTAGGGAAGAAAAACTCTAGAAGATTCACGTCTCATGTGAAGACTTTTCTAAGTGTCCCAGTTGCTATTATCCCTCCCAATTGCCTTGTATTTATTTTATACACATTTGATGGATAATTTAATGTGTAGACACATAGGAGAGGCAGTGTAGTACATCGAAAGAGCAGTGGGTCTGAGTTTCAATTCTTGTTCTGTTATTTACAACCTCTATGAAATTGGAAAATCATTTAATGTCTCTGAGCCTTAGTGTCATCATCTGTAAGATGACAAAGCTGAATTAGATTACCTCTGAGATTCCTTTCAGATTCATAATACTGTGATGATTCTCCTCTCTCTGCTGCCACTCCTCCCAATAAGAGCTCTCTGAGGGCAGGAGATCTTTGCTTTTTGCCTCTATAATTCTCAGAATGCTGCCTGTCTGTATGTTTATTGGATGTTGAATGAATTAAAGTTCTTAGAGGAAGACTCTATGGAAAACAATTGCTACCTGCTTTAGATATTTTGGCCTTTTTTTTTTTTTTTTTTGCCTCCATCTTGGAGTTCCAGATTGCCAAAGGAGTTCCTTCTAAACACCTTGCTCTTGCCCACTCCACCCCAGACACAATGGGGAAAAGAAAGTCTCTGAAGTTTGGGATTGGGGAAAAAAAAGAAAGAAAGAAAAGCTGCTTCTGGACCTTCATTTGAAGCAACAAGACAGCCTCCCTGTTGCAGAGAATGGATTTGGTATCTTTGGAGCCCTTGTGGCAGCTACTAGGCAGCTCTCCAGCCAAGACTCCACTAGGACTCAACCAATAATATGGCTTCCCAGGGATTTCTGGGAGGGGTGAAGAAGAATGAAAAGCAGGGGGCATTCTGGGATTTTCCTTAGAAGTGAGTATGGGGCCTAGGTGGCTCAGGGGTATTGAGAGCCAGGCCTAGAAGAGGAGGTCCAGGATTCAACTCTGGCCTCTAGTACTTCCTAGCTGTGTGACCTTGAGCAAGTCACTTAATTCCCATTGCCTAGCCCTTATTGTGCTTCTGCCTTGGAACCAATTCACAATATCAATTCTAAGAGATAAAGTAAGGTTTTATTTATTTTTTAAAATATTTTTCCAACTTTACATGACACATTTTCTTTCCCTCCTCTCTTCCCTCCCCCCTCTTGGAGCTGACAAACAATTCCGCTGGGTTATACAAATATTATAACTTGATACCTATTTCCATATTATTCAATTTTTTTCAATAGAACAATCTTTTGAAACCAAAACCCCAAATCATGTACCCATATAAACAAGTGACAAGTCACATGTTTTTCTCCTGTGTTTCTACTCCCACAGTTCTTTCTCTTGATGTGGATAGCATTCAGAAAGTAAGGGTTAAAAAAAAAAAAGATGAATGTGGCTCCTGCCCTCTACTCAGCAACTTTCTCAATTCTTTATTATTCTTGGACTCTAGGAAGCTTATTTTTACTTAATAGAAAGTGATCTTTTGTGAAGTCAGAGAGTCAACTTCAGTTTCAGGGCACTGAGGACTGGCAAGAGGTGGTAGGAAAGATAGTGTGGGATGGTCATGATTTCAAATGGTATATGTGTATGTGGGGGTGGGGGTGGAGAGAGAATATTGGGGATATATATCCTACTAGGTTACTGATTCAGGCTTCTCCAGCCAGAATCCTTTATCAGTTTCAAGCAAGAGCAAGCCTGATTCTGGCTAGATCAGTTATCACTCTCAATAATGCTTGTGGCAATCAATTATTCTAGGCAGCCCCCTCTTCTGCTCTTGTTCTTCCTACATAGGACTTTAAGGGTTTTAGGAATTCTGGTAGATTGTCACCCGAATTACACTCCATATGTGTGTAAATAAAATATTGAGTCACCAGCTAGCCAATCCTCTCCCATTCCTCTCATTTCTGACTTCTCTCAAATCCAGCTTCCTGACCTCTGTGGCCCAGCCTCAGAAAGCTCCTACTCAGCTATTCAGCACTTTCCCTTCTGATAGTTCTTTTTCTTCCAACCTGCTGCGTCTGACTTGTCTGCTGCTAGAAAAAGTGAAGGGGTAAGGAGAGAAAATAGACTAATCTCTCCCGTTGATGGACAGGCTTAACTTTGGTCAAGTGGAATCACTAATAATAGGAGACTAAGAAAGGCCTTCATTACAAGAGAAATCAGAACTTAAGCTCCCTGGGTGAGCTTAAAAGAAAGATCTCTCCAAGAATCATCCTGGGTGATATCTTAATAAAAATTATAAAAAAAAAAAAGCATTTAGAATTAAGAGCCACAGGCTCAATGAAGACCAGAGATGCAGTAGGCTGTACTTAAGCCACGGGAAATAGTTTCCTACTTCCTGAATCTCCTGGCTCTGGGTACCCAGAAATGGAAAGCCTACATTTTGAAGGCTGAGACCATCCATAAGCATTCTCTTATATTGGAGGCAGACAGGGACAGTTAAGAGAAAATTTGAGGTTAATTTTAAAGGGTAAAGAGAGCCTACTAATCTATGAACTTTATGAGATCAGGGATCATCTCTTATATAAACTTGGTACTTTCTAAGAGTTTAATAATAAAATATGTGTGCAGTTAAGACTCTGGACTCTGCCCTCATCTGGATTCTTTAGTGTTTAATGCCAAGGACTGAGGTCCCATTTTCCAGTTTTATAGAGAGCTGGAAGTCCTCAGAAAATGTATTGTCAGCAAGAGTGTTTTGTTGTTGTTATTTGTTTTTTGTTTTGTTTTGTTTTGTTTGAAGGAGTAAGGATTGAGGTTTACAACCTATATAATGGATTGTCGCTTTATCCTGTGAGAAAATTTCTTTACCTAGTTAGGTTCAGAGGAAGAAAAGCAGAGAAAGCATAAAAGAGAGGGGGTGAATTTAGTAGCCCGCCATTTCATTGCTCTTAGCTGAAGAAAACTAAAAGCTTCAGGGGGATTAGTTGTAAAAGACATTCTCAGTATGTTAATTGTGAGGAAGTTAAGATTTGAGATGAGGGAGGGCAAGGAATAAGACTGCCACCCATAATCATTCTCCATCACTGAATAATGACTGAAGGTGTTTCCTTAGAGTTTCATCAGTCTCCCCGGCGCATTAAAAACATAGAGCATCAAAACCCCACCAACTGGGAGATTCATAATGCTGGGTCTGAGTTTCCCTTTGGCCCCTCCTCAAAGGCTGAGTTAAGACGCTGTTTCTAACTGCATCAGTTTCAGAATCGTGATTCAAAAACGAGGGGAGGGGGGAGTTAGGGAGAGAATACTCCAAACAATTCAAGAACTTTATTACCTCCTTTATTTAAATAAATATAAATATAAATTTATATAAAACTATTCACATACAAAGGGATTCTCAATGACTGGATTTGTCACTTTTTATAATCTTCAGAAACAGAACTACAAAGTATAATTTTCTAAGTTAATTCAAACTTCCTTTAAAAAAAAGCACAATAAAATAAACAAGAAACGGGGTTCAGCCATAAGAGATGTTGAAAAACAGGAGAGTAAATTCATACTTTTTGGAAAACCCCAATATAGTGTTAAACTTTCAAATAACCCCCATTCTACAACACCAGCTTTTTTTGTGTTATACAAGATTTTTAGTTGACTTCTAAATCAGTTACGCTTTTAAAAGAATCTATGACTGCGAATTGAACAGGAACCAAGCCAAAAAAAAAAAAAAACTGAAATGAGCTATGCCTGGTGCAGGGAGAGGAGGTGAGGAGTTGACATGATTCTCCTCTTGGCGTGGTTGCAGCAGCAGCAGCAGCAGCAAGTGCAGAACCCTGGAGAAGACTCCTCTCGTCCCGAGTTCACCATTTTCGCTGGCCTCTGCAAAATGTTCATGATTTCTTTGCGCCTGCCAGGTAGGCTCCCCGTAGGAGAGTCTCAGGAGGGATGGGAGATGGGGGTTGGGAAGGGAGAGAAGGACAGATAGACCCTAGGAGCTTGTTCCGGTGAGGAAGGGGGGCTCATAATGGGGAGATCTCCTTGTCTTCGTTGGCGGAGGAAGGGGATAAGGATTCTTCGTCCTCCGACCGCGGGTAGTGAACTTGACTACTGACGCACTTGCAGCCCCCGTGACTGTTCCTCTGCGAACCTTTGCCCTCTTTCTTGTGTTTCACCCGACGATTCTGGAACCAGATTTTCACCTGTTTCTCCGAGAGGTTAAGGTACGTGGCAATCTCGATCCTCCGGAGTCGAGAAAGATACATGTTTGAGGAGAATTCCCTCTCCAGCTCCAGGAGTTGGGTGCTGGTGAAAGCTGTCCTCATCCTCTTGCCGTTCTGAATTTGGCTAGTATCCGAGCCACCTGTGTGAGGAAGAAGACACATTTAAGCATAGGTAAGGAACCAACAACAATACTTCAGACGCTCACACAGCCACAGACATTCTCATATCCCCCGCCGCTAAGCACGGACAGAATGAAAAAAGTCCTCGCCTTCTGACCAAGTCAGCCTCTATCTACCCTCTTGGAGGCTGGCTCACGGTTCAACACGAGCCTCCTCTCTTGGATTCAATCCATTTTATAACTCCCTTGAGACTGCAGACGCCTCTGAGGGTTAGTAGTGTGCGGTATTCAAGAGTCTTGCTTCCTCATCACTAAAAGTCCCACGGGGGGAAAATTGTCTTCCCCACGTCAGGCATCAAGCACTTCAGTCAAAACTGGTGCCATCCACAGCCATGGCCAAGGACGGACGCATGCACACTCACACGGGTGCACAAATTGGATACATCTCATTAGTATTCTAACTTCACTAGGACCTATCAACATTGTTGTCTGTCTTTTGGGGCTTCGCCTTAGCACGCTGCCCCACAGTTTCTCCCTCCTCGAGGACTGAGTAACCAGGTAAGCTTAAGCAACTCTACATCTGTGGGCTTGATGTGTATGTGTGTGTAGGGATGTCACGAGATGAGGACAAAAAGTTGGTCCAGCAACATCCTTTCTGCTGTCCCTGATCTTCTCCCACGACCTTCTTGGGTCAATCACCAAATCGAACTTAAAGGACTTTCCCTTATCCATCTCCACGGCTTTCTTCCCCCCCCTCCCCAGTCCCCCCCCCCAAAAAAGAAAAGTTTGGCCCGATTTCCCAGGGAAGGGAAGACCTAGGAAGTTTTCATCCTACCCATGGTGAGGCAATGGAACCTCCGGGGGTCGGTGACATTGTAGGTGGTCGCGGCACAGACAGGTGCGTGGTGCTGGGGGTGTCCCAGGGCAGCGGCCGCCGCCGCAGCCGCAGCCGCAGCCGCCGCAGCCGCCGCAGCCGAGCCAGGCTGCTGGGGCTGGTGGTGATGGTGGTGCTGCGGCTGGTGGTGGTGGTGATGGGCATGGCTCATCCGGGGACAGAACTGCCCATCCCCAGGGCCAGGGGGAAACTGGCTCTTGAGCAGGGGGATGGCCCCTCCGCCTGCCCCGCTGCCGCCGCCGCCTCCTCCTCCCCCGCCGCCTGCGCCGCCGCCCGTCCGCGCTGAGTGCAGGTGGGAGGTGACGCAGAGTGGACACACGCAGAAAGTGCCGCTCTTGCGGGACTGGCAACCGGGCCCCGAAACTGACATGACCAGGGGCGACGGCATGCCCAGGGGGATGAGGAAGTCTGGGCCGTGCTGCTCAGGTAGGGAGGGCGCAGGCCTCGAGGAGTCCTTGATGATCAGGGAGTCGACATAGAAGGATCGCGACATGTCGCGGAGGGGATGGAGTCCGAGGAGACTGGGAATAGAAGGCAGCTTTCCCCCACTGTTTGTCTTCTGTTCACCCCTCCTTCCCCTTTCACCTCCGACTCTCTCTTGTTTTCCTTGGCTAGGCGAGGACGCTGTCACTGAAGCCCCGAAGGAACGCAGAGGTGCTTAAGTCTGTGAGGCGAACAAAGGGGTCCCCGGAGAGGGCTGGTCCTAACCTCCCCCGCCCGGGCTCCCCTGCTCTGGGGTTTTATATGCCCCAACCCAGCACGTGATGCCAGAGAGTACGGCACTGCTCTGGCTCCTCAGCATCTCCCCACCCTCGGGATAGGCTGCTCAACTCACAACAAAAACGAGGAGGGGGCGAGCACGGGAGGGGGTGGACTGCAGTGGGGTGGAGGCAATAGGAGGAGGAGGAGGAGGTGGAGTGAATAAAAAAGAGGGGGAGGGGGGGAACTTCTTAAAGTGTATGTTTTGTTAATTTCGCGGTGATTCTAGCCCTTCTCCTCCCCTTCCTTCCTCCTTTCCAGAGAAACCCTGGGTGCTAGCTCCCTGCCCCCCGCCTGGGCAGAAAGCCCATCGGAGTACTTTACTTTCCACCCAGTCCCTGGCCCTACAGCTCGGGTGGAGGGGAACAGGCTACAGGATAGGTGGAAACTCCAAGGTTTTTTATGGGAATCATTCGAACAAAGGTCTCGCTCCAGCGTTGCACTTGCTCTGTCTAAATGAGTCCTTTGCTCCTTGGAGCAGCAAAGGCTGCAGGGTATGAAATCCAAGAGAACTCAATTTGGGCCCACCCCAATTCTCCCAGCCCGAGTCGTTCCTGAGACCTACATAGCCGCATCGAATCTCTTGGCGCTAGGTAGGTCCTAATAATAATGTTTCACTGCCTTGGACTTATAACTCGAGGCTGTTCAGATTCTTTTAGCCTCAGAGTAACACGTTACTCTTACCTAGTTCACCCCTCCCTTTGGCCTCTTTGCCTCAACGCCCAAATTAGACGAATCCTGGCAAATTGTCGATTCGAAGTAAACTTAAAAAGTAGTCAGTCAGACTCCCAGTAGTCAAATCTCTATTAAATAGGACGACTTCTCGGGTGGTCGCCAAAAACCCCGTTTCACATTGCGAAACACCTGTTCGCCAGGTATTAGGATGAAATCTCCTCCAATCAGCGAGCGGGACTCGCAGCCTCCTATGTACCCTTGGAGAAGGCTAGAGGAGGGTCTTCTCCGAATCGTCTCTCCTGACTCACTGGATACTTCTTCATCCTCAGGTAGCTCTGTGCCTAAGAGCTGCGGGCCAGGAGCAGATCTTTTCTCTCCTCGTTCCCAGTATCTCCGTTGACCTTCTAACAATATTCTGGAAGGATGAATCCTGGCAAAACAAACGAGTCGTTATTTTCCGCTCTTCTCCAGATAGAAACCAAAGGTGAAAGAAAGCTGTAAGGCTTTTCGATGACTCCAGTTCTGCTTTGAGAAGTTAGGGGTCGTCAGCTTCGGAGGACTATTGTAGTCTGTGTGCTATGATCCATTTTGGTTATCTGATTATTTATTGATCCAATTGTGCGATAAACATTGTTTAATTAATGGTTTTGCTTCAGTACAGAAATGAGGAGAGCTTGGGTCCCCAGGAGAGAGGAAAGGCCCATGCCTCACCTTTGCCACTCCTGCCCCTAGTTAGTGGTACGTTTTTTCAGGGGCTGTTCCTGCTGTTGAGAAGCCAAATGGGCCAAGACTGGACAGATGTCTTACCTGTGAGCTTGAAACTTTTTTTACAGTCTATTTCTGTGGGCCGGGGGAAAGCTGAGCTCAAAGGCAGCCAAAAAATAAAGCTTTTGCCTTGTGGAACTATGTTCGGATGTGAGCTCACCGAGAGGGTTTGGAAAAAAACAGGTTGCATTACATGACTGGCTTGGAGAGAGTATCTAGTGACCCAGGCCAGGCTGGTGGACTACGTATCAGTTCTCTCTCCTCTCTGACTTCATCTTCCTTCTCTCTCTCTCTCTCTCTCTCTCTCTCTCTCTCTCTCTCTCTCTCTCTCTCTCCCCCCCCCCACTTCCTTCTTTCCCTTTCTTCCTCTTCTGTCTTCCTCCCCCACCCCTTTCTATCCTTGTCTCTCCCCCCACTCCCAGGCGAGGTGTAATTGGGTTGTAGGGACACTGCACTCGGGGAGTCAGGATTTATGGATGGCAATTAAAGTTTTATGAATTGCAGCTGAGGCTGGTTATTGAGCTATTTGAATGTGATTAGAATTCAATTAGAAAGTGGTTAGTGGACGGTGGGTCTCTGGAGTGTAAACAGACAGCTATTCCAGAAATGTGCTAATCCAACATCTTGTGACAACAATTAGGGAGTTTTAAGGCTTAAGGCGGGTCAGCTTCAACTTTAACTGCTTTTTACCAGAGTCTGGGATGAGGAACCTTTGCTACATATGCTCAGTTTCACCCTAGGCCAAGTGGATACCAGCAAACTGAAATTGAGGAACAGGCAATTATGTAAATAATTAGAGCACTTGTGCCTCAATGAATATTTTAGCCCATAACAGAAATTATTTGCAGGACTGAATTTTCCATAGTAATTGATTCAATTGTCTCTTCCATAGCCTATTTTCAATCTTGCTTCATGTGTATATATATACATATATGTTTATGTATATATATACATATATATTATATTTATAGGATAGTGATACCTATTTTGTTAAATGAGGGGATTGGACAAAATAGGTATCACTATCCTATGAATATAACATATATATGAGTATACACATATATATAAATGAGGGGGTTGGATGGACTAGATAACTTCCTAAATTCCTCCCAGCCAAGACTTTCTGTTATTCTGCTTAGATCAACTGGACTTGCGGAGGGATTCAAAGTTTCACTTCAGGGAAAGATGCCCTTGAGATGTTTTCTAAGGGACATTCCTAATATATTAGAGATGCTTGGATCTATATGAGGCCAGTAAATGTGTCACTTTTTTAAAGTGTCATGTGTAATTTTATATTTTGAAAATGCTAATTTTGCTAGAAAAAGCAAAGCTCTGGCTGTCTTAAGTGTCTGATTCCAGAGAATCTCAATTAAAATATTCAGCCTTCTGTTCTCCAAATCTTGGCCCAATAGTCTAGGGTCTAGAATCAGAATATGAGTTCAAGGAGGGGCAGCTCAGTGGATTGAGAGCCAGGCCTAGAGATGGGAGGTCCTAGGTTCAAATCTGCCCTCAGACACTTCCCAGCTGTGTGACCCTGGGCAAGTCACTTGACCCTCATTGCCTACCCTTACCACTTTTCTGCCTTGGAGCCAACACACAGTATTGACTCCAAGACGGAAGGTAAGGGTTTAAAAAAAAAAAAAAGAATTTGAGTTCAAATCCTGCCTCAGACACTTATTAGCCATGTGATTCCGGGCAAGGAACTTAACCTGTTTGTCTCACTTTACCCAACTCTAAAATGGATCATTATAGCACCTATCTCAAATTGTGAGAATCAAATGAGATAATATTTGTAAAAAGAACCTAGTCAAGTGCCTGGCACATAGTAGGCATATATAAATGCTTATTCCCTATACTCAAAACTGTTGGGTAAATAAGCGGTGTCATGTCCTAGAGAAAATGATGATAATGAATGCCCACTTCAAGGTCTTTCTGACATCTAGAAAGCTTCTTCCCTTGAGGAACTGATAAAAAAATTCCCTGGCAAAACCAAACAAACAATAAAGCCTATTGTGCATCATAAGTTTTCTCTCTGTCTCAACTGATTCCTTCTTTGTCCACTGAATGGCTCTGTGACTTTTGACAAGCTGCTAAATCATAAGCCCCAAGAAGACAAAGATCCTGGTTTCTTAATCTTTGTATCTATCTAGTGCTCGGTATGCAGTAGGAGCTAATAAACGTTAGCAGGACGCTGAATGTTGAAGGAATGATTTATGAACAAATCATCTCCTCTCTCTGGGCCTCTGTTTCCTCATCTGTAAAAATGAGGGGGCTGGACAACATAATCTCTGCAATTCTTCCCGATGACGCATTCTGTCATTCCTCCCGTCTCTCCTGGTCACGTTCCGTTTAAACAGTTCCAGTACTTCTGAATCCTTTCGGTCTGGGACGGTCCTGACTTGATGGCTAACTGGAGCAATAGACAGCAGTTTCCTAAGAGACTCAGACCTTTGCTTTGGAGAAATTGCCTTTTAGGAGGGACAGGTGGAGTGCAGTGAATCGGGTAGAAGAAGAACTCATATCAGTAATTTCGATTAGGAATTATAATAAACTCAGACCATCACCAATAAACATCTAGACTAAGAGTTTAGCAGTTAACCGAAGGGCAGGGAGCTTTGGTCCTTCCAAGTCATGAGGGTTGACTGTAGGCGTGCGCCCACAGCCCCCTCATCCTCTTCACAATTTTATTTCTCAATAATTCTGTCCGATAAAATTTCATTGTCCATTAAGTAATCCCCGAAATGAGAGCTCTTATGAGCCTATAATGAGCTCTAATTGCTACGACTAGTCGAGCCACGTGGAAGGATTTAGAAGGTATTAAGCAGTTGGGTACAGAGCACAGGCTGTTACCTAGCCATTACTTTCATAATTCAAGGAGAAAATTAGTCCTTTTAAGGGAAAATCCTTTGATTCCCTTCATTCTGCTCCGGGTGACAGAGTATTGCTTTGTCTTCCTTTAGTTCAAGACAGTGTAACAAATGAGAATGTAACGAAATTGCCCGTCTAACCCAGCACACCTCACTCCTAGAATCACTTTTTAAAAATCAGAGCAGTTTAAAAAGAACGTTAGACCTCCTTCCTTCCTCCAGACTGCAACTTTGGATTGTCTTCCCCCCCCCCTTCCTTTTCGCCATCAGTTATGAACACTTCCTTCTTTCTTCCTTTTTCCTTCCTTTTCCCTTCCTTTTTTATTTCTCCCTGTGTCCACTGCTGATGTACCCCTTTCTTCTTTCTCTACTTCTCTTCACTCTCTAGAGTACCCCATAGCTACCGCTACTCTCCATCTCCACTGTACTAACCATCAAACTTGAGGCTCCTTGTTTCCCTAATCAATTCGCTTGAACCAATTCTACATCCTTTCTCAAATGGTTGGTCTGTGAGCTAGCCGCTGTTGTTTCAACACGTTCCTGCCTCTCCTGCCCCCCTCCCCGGCCCCCCTTCTCACGTTCCCCTCGGATTTTCTCAGTTTGGGGGTGTCTTCACCTCGAAACTGGCCCAGTGTTGACAGTGGAGAGAGTAGGCTCTCCAGCCGTGGTGTTGCAGCGGGATTCTTGCAAAGATTTGCTCATCTAACATTGATTTCATATTAGTTTCCAAAGCGATGAATGATCTCAAAGCTGGGTTTTGTTAGCCGAACACCAACAGGAGACAGGACTTACTTGCCCCCAGCTCCCATTAATGAGGTCATTATAAAAGCGTGAACAAGTCTATGAATGTTTTATTGAAAGCGCATCGTTAACTTGTATCCATCCTTTTCTCCAAGTGGCATTGTGATATTGCTGTCTGTGGCACATCTTACCCAATATAGCCCGAGATTTCTCCATTATCTGTAACCAGGCAACACTTTCTGAATACCAAAAATTGAAAAGAACCGCTTAGTCTTCAAGAAAGTCCTCAATAATAGTGGAAAAGAACAAAGATCCAGGAGACAACAAAATGCCACAGGGGTGACTTTTCATGAGCAATTATCTCTCATTAATCAGAAGAACAGCTGCAATATTAATTTTCTCTCTTTCTTCCTCTCTTTTCACAGTCCTCAACATTTGAATAATCATAAATTTTGATTTTATGGAGGAGCAACAATTTCAGGGACTTGAGGAAACCAGCTACCTATGGGGAGACAGGAACTAAGGAGAACATTCTCTTATTTTTAGCCAGCCCCCCAAAAATGAGGGGGGGAAGGGTGGTAGAGAAAAAGGTTCCCCTTTTTTCTTGATTGTGGATTGGAGGCAGGACTTTCTTCTCCCCCTCCCCCTCCCCTCCCCCCTCCCCTTCGGCCTTCCCAACCTCGTCTCCTCCCTTTCCCCTTCCTCGGAGCCCTGCATCATTCCTTCTTCCCCACCCCACCCCCCCTTTCACTTATGGAAACGAGCAGGAAAACGTCCCAAGTGTCTGCAGTGGCTGAAGCGTGGGAGTTTCAACATCACTGCTGTCCATTTAACTTTCAAACATGAAGCCAAGCGTTGTAGATCTGTCCAAAGAGACAATCTTTGGGCGTAACTCGCATTGTAGTACATCAAAAGGCCCTTCGCATTATATGAACTCAGCGGCGCATTCATCAGAAATGGGGCAATAGTTCTCTTTTCAGAGTCCTGAGATTTTATTGTGAACAGGATATGTAGCAAGGGTGGAAAACTCGGTTCCCCAAAGATGAGGATGTAACATTAAAACGAGCTTTGGGGATTTAAAAGAATCTCATTACAGCAGAGACTAGCAATTAAAAAAAAAAAAAAAAGACCTCTCTGAAAAGCTGTGGACCCGAATAAAAAAGGGGAGTTTTCGCTCAGCTTCCACATCCTTGCACTTGTTGAGTGGGAATTCAGTCTGCTGCGGCTATTGCCTTCAGCTGCCCGAATATGGTCACTTTTAATGGGAGGCTGAACGAGGCTATTCACCTAAAGAAACGGGGTTAGGCTGTGGAAACAACAACATCAACAACAACAAAATGATTTCTCTTCTCCCCTTATTTGCTCAGGGAAGGGACAGCCTTTTTGAGGAGCTACAATTTTCAATTGTGGCTCTTGCAGAAGACGGGCTCCGGGCAGGGTGGGTGGGGAAAAGCCGAAGAGATGACGAGGTTTAAACTCAGTATTATCAGTAGCACCATCAGCCTGGCAAAACGCTTGTAGTTTATGATATGGAGAATTTTAGCAGAACTCCCTGCATCCCATCTCGATTCAAACCCTCTCCCGCGTCATCTATCTTCCCTTCCCCAAAACACAATGTTGTGAAGGGCAACAAAGTGAATAATGCATATATCTGGTTCTCTTTTATCACGCGTAGCATTCAACCGGATGTGCTCAAAATGCAAGGGAGAAAGGCGGCTGAAACCCTGTAGCTCACACCAACGAGGGGGTTCCATTTAATGCGTGAGGTACTAGGAAGTGCTCACCTCGTGCCATTTGGGTTCTGTGGGATTGCAAATGAAACCACGAATCGAAAATAAACTAGTTTCATCTATACGGTAAATTTGTATTTCAACCTCCAGAATTGGGGGGCGGGGCGGGGTTGGAGGATAGAGAAATAATTTGAATCATTCAACAAAATCAAATTTTTACTCAGTCTTTCTATTTCAGAGAAAATAAGCCTTATGCCTTTTTCTTGGAGGGTCAGAGCTCTAAGAAAGCAAAATCATCCAGATAATCACTAGCTGTCCATTTCCCCCATCATTTTCAGGGGTCACATCAGCAGCAGTGTTAAGTGTTGGTTGTAGAGTACTCTGAGGTTTAATAGTGGCATAGAGGTAACTCTCCATGGTCAACTGGATAAAGTTGCAAGGTCTGGCAGTTCTTAGCAAACCTGAATGGTTTCAGATGTGGACCCGAGACTGTGACTGTTGTCAAACTACCAACCTGGGTCAGTTCAGGAAAATTCCTCCACAGGTTGGCCATGGAAACTCTTTGACCGCAGCAATTTTTCTAAGGATATTGAAGAGAGGTTTCCATGAGGGATAGGGGGAGGCCCAGATAGTCAAATTAATAAACATTTATTTAGCAGTTATTCTGTACTAGGTGCAGAGTTAAGGGCTGGAGATATTGTATCCCAGAAAAGGAGGCACAAACAAACAATAAAATGATTAAATAAGAGAAGAAATATAAACACAGAAGAAGCATTCACACTTTTGATCAATGAGACCTTTTTGCGGCCAAGGATTTTTATGCAAACCAGAAGTGTGATGTGACCTTTAAAAATGTCATTTGTCATGCTATATTTGCAAACATATGAATTCTATTGA
This sequence comes from Gracilinanus agilis, assembly GCF_016433145.1. NCBI lineage: Eukaryota > Metazoa > Chordata > Mammalia > Didelphimorphia > Didelphidae > Gracilinanus > Gracilinanus agilis. Next base: position 164,055,383 of record NC_058135.1, read on the forward strand.
AAGCTCGTGTATCTGATTAGCTGAAGTTTCTGAACCTAGAACACCTAGCATTCTCAAGGCATCTGTTCCTCAACACTTTGGATTTGGGGGACTCTAAGGCTGTAGAAGTAGGTCAGTGGAAATAAAAGCCAGTGAATTCCAAGTACACGTCTGTCAATGGAACTTAATGCCATGCATCCTTTTACCAGGAAGAACTGCTTTGTGGTTCACTGTGATAGATTTCTTTCTCAGAAATAGCCCTTGAAAGAATAATAGAATGGAAGTCAGGATATTCAGATTCTTTAGTCCCAGCTTTGCTACAGATGCCTTGTAAATTACAAGACTCTATGCTTTTTGAGGGCAAGGACTCCCTCTAAATTCTGGTATCTGCTCTAGTGCTCTAATTAGTATATTGCACACAAGATGTTCCTAATGTCTGAATTATAAGTCACAACTTCTAGAGATCTCAATTTTCTCATCTGTACAATAAATGGATTTAACTAGATAATTTTCAAATTCCCTTAGAGTTCTTAATTTCATGATTCTTTTCTTCCCTCAAGTGTTTTTTTTTTTTTGTGTGTGTGTGTGTGTGGGGGGGACTCTTTGCTGTTCTTCAGGGGCATTGCCTTATGTTCCGCACTCCTTAACCCCATCCCCCACCTTGGGAAGCTGAGCCACTGGAAGCAGTTCCATCCTGCCTGCTTTAGCAAGAAGAGAAAGACAAACTCTGAGATCTTAACCTTTCAGAATGATGCTTTCTTTTTTCATTTTTTTATTTTAATAACAAATTTCAACTTAAGTTTTCCAAAGTTATATGAACCGTAGTCTTCTTCCCTTCTTCCTTCCCCACTCCCTGAGCTGACAAGCAATTCAAACTGGGTTATACATATATTATTGCGCAAAATATGTTTGCATAGTATTCATTTTTGTAAGCAAATAACCTTATAGAACTAAAACCCCCAAACATATTCCCAAATAACCAAGTGATAAATCATATGTTTTCATTTGCATTTCTACTCCAATAGTTCTTTCTTTGGAGGGGAATAGTTTCTTTGTCATTAGTCCTTCAGAATTGCCCTGGATCATTGTATTGCTGTTAGTAGCAAAGTCTAGCACAGTTGATCATTCTACGATATTTTGGCTACTGTGTATAATGTTTTCCTGGTTCTGCTTATTTCACTCTGCATCAGTTCACACAGGTCTTTCAAGCTTAGAAAGATAAACTTTCAAACTGCTGTAATAATTGTGCTTTGCTGGGTCTAGAGCTACAGGATGACTGGTTTAAGCTGTTTTTCACTGGAAATACTCTTCTTGGGAGGAACAGCTAGATGGTGAAGTGGGTAGAGTTCAGAACCTCAGATACTTACTACCTGTATGACCCTAGGCAAATCATTTAACTCTGTTTGCATTAATTTCCTCATCTGTAAAATGAGGTAAAGAAGAAAATGGCCAACACTCCAATATTTTGCCAAGAAAATCCCAAATGGAAGTCAGAAAGAGGCAGATACAACAAAACAACACTTTCCTTAGAATGATTTCTCAAAAGGTTTCCAGGCAAGTTTGGAGGCAAGACTGGTCTAAATGATCAGTCTTCCCAAAATAAGATGCTAGAGATGAACTTTTCTGATAATCCAACCTCTCCAAATTCTGAAAGGGTGACCCCTAACACAAGAGGCCAAACTCAAAAGATTTTAAAGCTTTGAGAATCATTTAGTCCAGGTTCTCCTCCCCTTATTTTATGCAGGAAAAAATTGAGGCCAAAAGAAGTAAGGTAACATGATTAAATGTCGGGCAAATGGTAAGTGCAAAGCAAGAATTTTAACCATGACCCCAATCTGTATTTGATTCCTTCTGGCAGGGCAGGTCCCACCTTTCACAGGTTTCAAGTAGGGTCCTCGTTGTCTTTTTTTTTTTTTTTTTTTTTTTTTTTTTTTTTAAACAAAGATAGAGCCAGGCCTACTTTGTTGAGAGGGGGAACAATTTTGATTCAGATGAAGGATAAGAGACTACTTCTTCCTGTTGCTGCTACTACCGCAGCCCCACTCCAAGTCCCTCCCTCCTACCCTAAGTAAATACAGAGTTAGGGTCCTACATCCTCAATCCATCTGGAATTACAATAGCTAGGTGTGTGTTTTAGCTATTTGTTGAGTGGATTTGTCTTTGCTGGATTTGGCTGGGCTGGGCTGGTTTGGGTCAAGTGGGACACAGAGCTGCAGGGAAATCCCTTTGAGAGAAGCAAGAGAGTATCTCAACCAGTCAAGTGGTAAGCACGAGCCAGGGCAGAAAAGCCCAAACTATCAACAGAGAGGAGGCTCTTGCTTAAGAGGACTTTCTCACATTCTCCCTGCCCCTCCTGATTCTGATCTCTGCAGGTAGAATGAATTAAGTTTCTATCCCAAAAGTTTCACATAGTCAAAGATCTAGACTCCAAAAAAAGTATTGTTTGAACAAATGAGCAAAAAACATTTGTCCTCATAGTTGCAGCTCTTTTTTTTTAATGTGAAGCTATTTTATTTTACCAATTACATGTAACACTTTTTCATAAATGTTTTCTTTTTTAAGTTTAATTAATTAATTAAGAATATTTTCTCATGATTACATGAATCATGTTCTTTCCCTTCCCTCCTTTTACCCCCCTCCCATAGCCAACAAACAGTTCCACTGGGTTTTGCATCCACATAAGTTTTCTGAAGTTATGATCTAAATTGTCTCCCTCCCTCCCTTCCCTCTTGCTTCTCCTATATATTAAACAACTTAATCTGGGGTATACATGCATTATCATGCAAAACAGAAAAAATCGTATGCTTTGATCTACATTATTACCACATCAGTTCTTTCTTTGGGGGTGGATAGCATTCTTTGTCATAAATTCTTCAGAATTATCCTGGATCTTGGTATTGCTGAGAGTAGTTAAGTCTTTCACAGTTAATTATTCTACAATATTGCCAATACTGTGTATAATGTTCTCCTTGATCTGTTTATTTCATTCTGCATCAGTTCATGTAGGTCTTTCCAGCTCTTTCTGAAATGATCTTTTCATCATTTCTTACAGCGGTATCCCAAACTATCTTATACTATAATTTGTTCAGCCATTCCTCAATCAATGGACATCACTTTAATTTCCAATTCTCCGCCATGTGGTTGCAGTTCTAATCATTGTTGCATTAGAATTATTTTTTGACTTGTGAACTATGTGTATGCAGGTCATGAAGAAGAGGATATGAGAAAAGGAACATCCAATATCAAAAAGAATAGACAAGGTTGCCATGTATTCTTTGGGAATCCAAGTATCTGTGATTGCAGAGATGGGAAGGGCTTGAGAGGAAGAAGTTTGACAGGAAAAAGAGTTTGTTAACAATAGATCAGGGTCCAAATGAGCCAATGACTGAATAGGATAATGACACATTAGGGACAGGGACAAGGTAGATGATTATTGAGGAAGACAGGGTAGAAGCAGGGCAAGAGAATTTTCACGCTTGTATTCATAGAGATTCAGAAAGGAAAAGAGGGTTTGCTAGCTAGAAAACAGTGAAGTGTCCAGTTCTACTGAGTAAACAATAGTTGTTTCTTCCCAGGGCCTATGAAGCAGCATATTGGTTTGATTTTCTGCTCTTGGCAAAGAGCTAAGGCTTTGGATTTGGGTCAGCTGGGATTTTCAGCAGGAAAGGGGTCTGGGCCCTTACTAGTTAAGGGGTATTCATCTCAGCTCTGATGTTGATAAAATAATCATTCCCCAAGTTGGGAAAAGAAATGAACTGAGATTGGTCCTTGGCTGATTGGAAGATGAGGGGTAGGGGTTGCAGTGGATAAAGAGACAGTTTTTGTGTGTTGGTTTCACGATAAAACACTGTTGCGATGGTTATTTAAGGTTTGGGCAGTTGAAGAGAGCCTACTACCATGACTTAAAGCTAGACATCAATATAATAGCATCTTTTGGGGCTTTAAGAAATGATGAATGTGAGGAATTTAGGGAAATTCAGAAAACTTGCATGAACTCAGGCAAATTAAAGAAAGAACCAAAAGAATAATACACACAATAACCATGAAAATGCAAGGGATAACAATATTATGTAAATTATTGATCAAAATACATCATAAGCATATATTTGTTTCACATTATTTCACCTAATAGAGTATAAACTCCTTGAAGGAAGGGACTATTTGTTGCTTCTGTTTGTATCCCCAGCAATTAGCACAGTGCCTAGTACATAGTAGGCACCTAATAAATATTCATTTATTGATTGTTATTAGCCAATTGATTCTTGAGGACCTTTGATGAACCATTCTTCTGGCTTTTTAGTAGAAAGCTGTGGACTCTGAGTGAGGGATGCAGTGTACAATGTCCATTTGTTTTCACGTAACTGCTTTTCTTTGTTGCAAGGGAGAATTCTCTTAGAGATTTTGGAAAGTGACAGTAGTATATACAGTAGTATATATATTAAAAAAAAACCCAACAGAAATGAAAAAGTTGAATTCCTTCTAGTACTGTTATTACACCTCTTATTGAAAAGACAAAATACCAGAAATAAATCTTGAGATATACATACTGAAGTGGTAATATCTATCCATTCTATCATTGTAAAGTTGTATGCTTCATCTGTATTTAATTTCTTTTAGGGCTACCTCAGTGATAACTTCTTCAAACTCTTTGTTCCGACCAAATTGTCATACATCTCCTATGATACTAACTTTCCTGCCTCTAGGCACATAATACCAAACTTCTAGAAAGCTCTCCCTGCCTCTAGGTTGTTGTTGCTGTTTGAGTGGTATTGTGTTGTTTCAGTGGTGTCAAACTCTTCATGACCACATTTGGGGGTTTTGGGGGCAAAGATACTGTAATAGTAGTTTGCCATTTTCTTCTCTAGCTCATTTTACAGATGACAAAACCGAGGTAAACAGGGTTAAGTGATTTTCCCATGATCACACAGCTAATAAATGTCTGAGGCTGGATTTGAACTCATGATCATGAGTCTTCCTGACTTCAGGCCCAGTCCTGTATCCACTGTGCCACCTAGCTGCCCCCTTGCTTCCATATCCATTGAAATTCTTCTCACCCTTAAAATCCCCAATTGAAATGCCACTTCCTTCAAGGAATCTTCACTGATCTCCCCACCCCACCCCACAGTAATGGCTTTTCTCCCTCAGAACTCAAAAAGCATCTCCCATGCCATTGTTTGGCATTATTTTGAGGTTTAGATACTTGTGTATACTATTTATTTCTATCCTAGACTGCAAGTTCATGAGAGAAGGAACTCCTTTCCTTTCCTTTCCTTTCCTTTCCTTTCCTTTCCTTTCCTTTCCTTTCCTTTCCTTTCCTTTCCTTTCCTTTCCTTTCCTTTCCTTTTCCTTTCCTTTCCTTTTCCTTTCCTTTCCTTTCCTTTTTTCTTTTCTCTTTTTTTCTTCCTTTCTTTTCTCTTCAAAACCCTTACTTCTATCTTAGAATCAATACTATGTATTGGTTTCAAAATAGAAGAGCAGTAACGGCTAGGCAAAGGGAGTTAAATATCTTGCCCAGGGCCACATAGCTAGGAAGTTTCTGAGACTAGATTTGAATTGAAGTCCTCCCAATTCCAGGTCTGGCATTCTATCCACTCTGCTACCTAGACACCCTGGAGTTATGTGCTTTTTACAAATATTATCTCTTTTGACCCTTAGAACAACCCTGAAAAGGAGGCACTATAAATATCCTCATTTTATAATTGAGGAAACTTGAGGCTGAGGTTAAATGACTTTCTCAGGATCATATGGCTAGCCAATGTTTGTGGCTAAATTTGAAGTTAGGTCAAAGATCTATGGCTACCTTAGTGAACTCCCTTCACGCTTCAGTGCCTTTGTAACTTAGTAGGTACATCTTAAGAGAGTTGTCTGTGACTCAGAGAAGTTAATGGCTTATCTACCATCAATCAGCTAGTAATGTCAGAAATAAGACCTGGACCCTTGATCTTCTGGGCTCCAAGTCCAGAAATCTGTCTATGACATCATGCTGCCTCTTGTAATAGATAACTTTTGGGAAAAGATGGAGAACAGTTTGAGTGACAGATTTTCGGTTATAGAACTTGGAATTTACCCAGATGGTGTGAGCCAGGGGCAAAAGACAGTTGGGACCAGCTCTATAAAAGCCCAGGGGCTCAGCCACTCCTGGTCTCAGTCTTGAGAAGGGATTTCTGGAGGGTAGAGGGTGGTGAAGGTGGGTGGGTAGGTCTATAGACCTGCAGATCCAGCATCCATACCTTATTGCCCCAAGAAGTTCATTCACCTATTACTAAACAAGGCTGAGATAACAACCCAGCTGTCAAGAAGATTATCACTACCCATTCCTTTCCTTTGGTCTAGACCCACTGGCTTGGTCTGTGAGGGGGAGAAGAATCTCCAGCCAATTAACAACTTGTTACTCATTGATTAGATTACTTTAACCTTCATTAGATATAGCATAGCCATTCCCAACACCTCTTTCCTTATCCTGTTTCCTACCCTTTTGAGTCAACGCATTAAACCCTGTTTCAAACTTGATTCAAGTGAAGACTGGCATTTATTCTAAGGGGCAAGTGAATAACTACAGCCAAAGGGGAAAAGGATTTATCAACATCACAGTCAGTTAGCGTTATCCATTCAAATACCAACAACTAGCCCATTACCAACCTTTATCATTTAATCTAACCCCAAGCCAAGGAACCAGAGGAGCTGTTGAACACTACTTACAGCTTCTCCCTCAATAACTCTGGCTTGGGCACTGTTAGTGGGTCAGGTGTTTAGCTGAATTGATCGTCCATAAGCCCTGGTGGTTACCAGCACACCCTGGTGACTACCCAGGCATCACTATCCCCACTCTGCCTAGATCCATTTACATCTGAAGATCTTGGGCCAGCTTATCAGGCCCAGCTTATAGAAGCACCTTCCTGTCTATCATATCCTTCCATCTAGTCACCCCACTCTGAGCATAACACTCTTTATTGTAATGCTTGTTTGCTTTAAAACAAATGTTATATCATCATGTAAAGGTATTTTCAGCCTGACCTGGACTTCCAGGAATGGCTGTGATTCCTCTCTCCCCGATACTTTGTGTAACTCTGAAAATAACCAATTCCAATCATGGCAAGGTATTATTATTCTCTACAAGTTTAGTTGATGAGCTCCTTCACCAGGACTCTGATGTACAGAGACATTTTTTCTAATCACTTTGCTGAGCATGGCTGGTTTCTAAAGATACAAAATAATGATGAATGGTTATTGCCTTTAATATTTCATTTGCAACTCATTATTAGTCAATCAGTAGCTGTTTGATGGGAAGAAGACTATAAAGTCTAGAAAATATCTCACTGAACTACAAAAGTAATGGACAAAAAGTATAGGTAGTCTCAATTTATGAACAGGCTGTTTCCAAAATTACCTAAATTAGTTGTTTAGAATGTTGACCAAATTTTCCCTTTAGAAACAAGGTTATTATATATGGCAGTTAGGTTTCCAGACTAAGCTATAGAAACCTATTTAATCCACAACATGCCTTACATAAAGCTGGAGAGAAAATGATCAAATGGATTGTGTGCCAGACTAGAAGTCCGGGAAAACTGGGTTTAAATTCCCCTCTAGGACTTCCTAACTATGTAATTGTAAGCAAATCATCTAACTCCCCTGAGCCTTTGGTTTCTCAGTTATAAAATGAGAATAATCATGCCTGTTGTACCAACTACAAATGAAATAGAAGGATAGATGAAGTGCTGGAAGGGACCTCAAAAAGCCAACTAGTTCAACCTCCTCATTTTATAGATAAGGAAACTGAGCCATAGTGGTAGATTAAGGGACTTGCCCAAAGGTCACATAGTCCAAAACCAACATTTATTCATTCTACATGATTTTTATACAAGTGATTTGAAAACTTTCCAACACTCCATAGCCACAATTACTATATTAATAGTATTACAGAATCTAACTGCCATGGGCTACAATATTTGTGATAAAATAATTAAGGGTTGACATTTATGTTATACTTTAAAGTTTTCTAAGTGGTATTATGATGTCCATTTTATAGATACAGAAACTGAAGCTCAGAGATGTTAAGTGACTTGTCAAAAGTCACACACAAATAATCGTCAGAGGCAGCATTTGAATCTCATATGTCTCTCAGTGGAATGCTCTTTTGACTTTTGCCTCAGAGATGCCAGGAAGATATCTCTTCTCCCCTATGCATAAGAATGGAGATTCCCCACTCTTCCATCCTTTCCAGTGACTGGGGACTGATGTAAACTTCCATCACTGATAGTGGCTCTGAATAGGGACAGAGGTTCCCACAAGATTGATGTCGGTGGGAGAAGAGATTAGGCAGAGAATTGGAAGTGAGGTCAACTTGTCCATGTAAATCAGTAAGATGCTTCTTGAGTGTGGGATGAGGATACATTCACATACCAGTAATTCTTGTCCCTCTCCCCCACCCACCCAAGGACTGGCCTAAGTAGTTGTCTCTCCATTTTTCATAAACGATTGCTTCTAACCAGGATCTCTTTTCTTTCTGGCTAGCTGTGGAACAAAGAGAGTCTATTAGCTTCTGGCCAATGCTCTGGAAATAAGTACTTACTCAGTTTTTTAACAGCTAAAAATGATGTTCTGGGAATATTAATGGGAAACAACTGCTAATACCCCAGGTACAACTTCTGAGGAATTTAACTGTGGTAAGCATGTGATTCATCATTTTTATTAATATTATTTTTAAATTTTCTTTTACCATTTATCAATTGGGGAATGATGTGGATTTTACTTAGCTCTTTATATATTTGAGAAATGAAACCTTTATCAGAGAAATTTGTTATAAAATTTTTTCTCAGTTTGTTGCTTCCCTTCTAATCTTGGTTGCATTGACTTTGTACAAAACCTTTCTAATTTAATATAATAAAATTATTTATTTCATTTCTTGTAATGTTCTCTATCTCTTGTTTGGTCATAAACTTTTCCTTTCTCTATGTAAATCTGACAGGTAAACTAATCTATGTTCCCCTAATTTACTTACAATATCACTCTTTACCTTTAAATCATATACCCTTTTTGACCATATCTTAGTATAGGGTGTGATATATTAATCTAAACCTAATTTTTGCTATACTGTCTTCCAATTTTCCCAGTAGTTTTTGTCAAATAGTGAGTTCTTACCCTCAAAGCTGGGATCTTTGGTTTTATCAAATACTAGATTGCTGAGGTCATTTGCCTCTAGTCTATTCCACTGATCCACCCTTCTATCTCTTAGCCAGTATCAGACTGTTTTGATGATCAAGGCTTTATAGTGCAGTTTAAGACCCTGTACTGCTACACCACCATACTTCGCTTTTTTTTATTAGTTCTCTTGATGTTTTTGACCTTTTGTTCTTCCAGATGAATTTTGTTATTATTTTTTCTAGTTCTATAAAATAATTTTTGGTAGTTTGAGTCAGATCCACTGTATAAGTAAATTAATCTACGTAGGACAGCCATTTTTATCATATTAGCTCGGCTTACCCAGGAGCAATTCATATTGTTCCATTTGTTTAGATCTAATTTCCTTTCCTTTCCCACCTTCCAAATATACAGTAGTCTCTTTTCTGTATCCCCTTTTGTTTTTCTCTTCTCATTTAGACTCTATAAGGAAAGATGTAGTAAGGGTAAATATGATCTGGCTCAGAAAATATCAGTAAGATTCATATATATTTCAAAGGAAAAGCAGTTCTTTGACTTAGACCTTTCATCAAAAGAACTTAAGAACAAATGATGAAGTGGTGAAGAGCTAGTGTGTCTATGGAAATTCTGTGTTTTGAGGACTCTACTAGATCATCAAAATTAGCTGTGGACTTGGTAGAACTCAAGTGATACACTCCCATGGGCTTAATTCTCATCCCTATTCAATTGACTCCCAGATTTATGGATCTAGTCCATGTTTCTCCCCTGAACTTCAGTGCCAAATTACCTATGGGCCTATTGCATATTTAAAACTGGATGTCCCAGAAGCATCTCAACCTAAATCTAAAATTGACCTTAGCCAATTTTCCTCCTAAATCTTCCCTTTCTACAAATTCCCTTATTTCTGTTGAAAGTATCTCCTCTTAGGTTCACATGTAGAATATTTTACTGAATGCTTGTTGATTGACTGATAAGGATTTCCCTTTAACTTCTCTCCTCCTTCCACTACATCCTACCTCAGAATCATCCTTCTCACCTCAATCTCTCCCCTTCCCTGCTGAGATGAAGTAGACTAGTCCCAGGAAGCAGTTAGTGGGAGAAAAAGGCAGGAAAAGGGAGAACAGCTAAGTTCCCAATTAGTGACTTCCTTTTTACTTTCTGCTCATTTAGTTAGGGTAACTGTTTTGGAGTAGTCATGTGTCTAAGAGAGGCAAGTAAGTTGACTCTTCCTAACTATAAGCTGAAATAAATATGTACTGTAAGCTCTCTCTCTCTCTCTCTCTCTCTCTCTCTCTCTCTCTCTCTCTCTCTCTCTCTCTCTCTCTCTCTGTAAACTGGACAAGATGAAGTATTTAAATGTTTAAAGAAGAAAAGAAAAAATTGTGTCAGAAGATTTGATTTGAATTAGAAGACCTGGGTTCACATCACAATTCTACTACTTTATTACACATTTGATGATGGGCAAGCCACTTAAATATTTTGGACCTTAGCTTTCTCAAGCACAAATGAAAATGTTGGACTAGATGGACTTCAAGGCCCTTTCAAGTTTTAAACCTTCTGCAGGTTCACCAATCATGGTGGCAGAAAAATAATTTAATAGTATATTGAAAGAATAGTGTTCAATTAGAAAAATTTCATAGAATTCCAGATTTTGTAATGACAACAGAGGCTATTATCTTCTCCATTCCTGAAAGAGAATCAACCCTGTGACACAATAGTTGAATGTTTCTGTTTGAAGAACTCCAATGAGGAGCAAACCACTCTCTCCTGAGATTGCCTGTTCTACTTTGGGATAGCTCAAATTATAAAGCTTTTCCTTAATATCAAACTTTATTTTACTTCTTTGGAATTTGCATTTGTGGAAGAAGAATTAAAGTCTATTTCCTTTAAACACAAGATAACTTTCGAGTATTTATAGAAAGCTAAGATGTTGTTCCTTCTGCCGTACCCACCCCTATCCTTATCTTTTTCAGGTCAAACATCTCTCATTTCTATAGCCAGGCCTCATATAGCATGGACTTAAGGCTTAAGGTGGCCATTTACTGAGTCACTTAGCTGCCACTCTTACTTCTGTGTTAGGAAGATTCTTTTAGCATTTGTGTGAGAGATATATTAGAGGGGAAAGTAGGAGACACAGGGGCAGGAGGATTAATTAGGAGATTCTAACACTAGTCCAAACAAATTGAGAAGAGAGTCTGAGCTAGAGTGGTGACAGTGTGAGAGGAGAGAAAAGAAGGAATGGAAGTGGTGTTTGGTATCATCCCTGGTTTTCATCTTATCCTAATTTTGTGTAAAAAAGTTCTCACATTTCATTTCTATTCTTTAACACAACTGAGAAGATAACATGTTTGGCTTCTGATATGGTTTAGAAAAGCTTGTGAACAAACATTAATTTTGCTTACTGACAGTTTTAAATTAGAGTTTGCTCAGTGTCTATTGATTTAATTAATTCATTCAGAATATTTTTCCATGGTTACAAGATTCATGTTCTTTCCCACCCCTTCTCTTTCTCCCCTCTGTATAAATGGAGATTTTGAACCTTGGACTTCATCCCTCATAAGTCCCTTAGTTTTCCCAAAATTCCCTTTAATCTCTCCTGCGCCTCCACATTTGTGTGGTCATGTTATTGTTTTATATTTGGCTGTAACTCCTCCATCTTTCTCTTTTGTTCCTGGGATTGGGTCGGTTAGTAACCTTTTAGTTAGGTCTCTGTTAGTTTATTATTAATAAAATATTCATAAATGTAATATTTAGTATTTTGCATATTAATTTTAATCTCTATATTTTTGGTGACCACAAAGGGACTTATGGGAGATGAAGTCCAAGGTTCAAAATCTCCATTTATACATGTCCCAGAGCCAATGAGCAGTTCCACTGGGTTTTACATGTATCATTGTTCAAAATCTATTTCCATGTTATTACTATTTGCAATAGAGAGATCATTTAAAGTCAACATTCTCAACCTCAATCATATCCCCATTGAACCATGTAATCAGTCATATGTTTTTCTTCTGTTTCTACTCCCACAGTTCTTTCTTTGGGATGTGGATAGCATTCTTTCTCATAAGTCTCTCAGAATTGAATTTCATGTGAATGGCCTTCAGGAATTGATGCAGAATGAAAGGAGCAGAACCAGGAAAACATTATACACAGAGACTGATTCACTGTGGCACAATTGAATGTAGTGGACTTCTCTACTAGCAGAAATACAATGACCAATAACAATTTTGAGGGACTTATGAGAAAGAACACTATTCATATCCAGAGAAAGAACTGTGGGAGCAGAAAAGCAGAAGAAAAACATTTGCTTCATCACATGGTTAGATTAGGACATGATTGGGGATGTAGACTCTAAATCAGGGGTGATTTTTGGCCGTGAGAGCCATAAACGCCACATTTTTAAAATGTAATTTCGTGAGAGGCATTACAGTGCTCACAGTGCGCGCTCCTATAACAGTGTGCGCTCCTATAACATTGCCTGAAAAAAAATTGACTTTATGGCTCCTGTAGAAAGAGCCATATCTGGCCCTCAAAAGAGCCAGATGTGGCTTGAAAGCCATACGTTGCCGACCCCTGCTCTAAATGATCACTTCATTGCAAATATTAATAATATGGAAACAGGTCTTGACCAATGATACATATAAAACCCATTTGAATTGCTCATTGGCTATGGGAAGGGGGAGGGAGAAGAGGAGGGAGGCACGGTGGGAAAGAATATAAATCATTTAACCACGGAAAAATATTCTAAATTAATTAATTAGTTAAATAAAAAATAAGTCCCTCAGAATTGTCCTGGATCATTGCATTGCTGCTAGTAGAGAAGTCTATTACATTCGATTGTGCCATAATGTATCTGTCTCTGTGTACTATGTTCTTCAGCTCTGCATCAATTCCTGGAGATTATTCCAGTTCATATGGAATTCTTCCTGTTCATTATTCCATTCAGCACAATAATATTCCATCATCATCAGATACCACAATTTGTTCAGCCATTCCCCAATCTAAGGCCACCCCCTCACTTTCCAATATTTTGCCATCTCAAAGAGCATGGCTATAAATATTTTTTGTACAAGTTTTTTTCCTTGTTTTCCCTTTGGGATACAAACCCAGCAGGGGTATTGTTGGGTCAAAGGGTAGGCATTCTTTTAAAACCCTTTGTGCATGGTTCCAAATTGCCCTCCAGAATGGTTGGACCAATTCACAATTCTACCAGCAGTGTACTAGTGTCCCACTTTTGCCAAAGATATTTTTTTAAATTTAATTTAAAATTTTCCAGATTATATTTCAATACAATTTTTAATATTTGTCTTCTGACTTTTTGCAACCATGTTTTCTCTCTTTCTCTTCCTCCTCCCTTTCCCTAAGAAGGCAGGATATAATATACATTTTTCTGTTTGTCATGTTGTAAAAGAAAATGCATATTGCTAACATTTGAGAAAAATTAATGGAGGAAATAAAGTCAAGAATGGAATGTTTCAATCTACATTGGGACTCCATATGCTCCTTCTGTGGTGGTATATATCATTCTTTGTAATGAGTCCCTTGGAGTTGTCCTGGATCTTTGCCTTGTTAATAATATTTGTCATTCAGAGTTGATTATCATATATTATTGCTATTACTGTGTACAATGTTCTCTTGGTTCTGCTCACTTTGCTTTACATCAGTTCATATAAGTCTTTCCAGGTTTTTTTGTGATCATCTTGTTTGTCATTTCTTAAGGCACAATAGTGACTCATTGCAATCATATACTAAAACTTGTTCAACCATAATTTCTGTGATATGTAATCCCATACCCCTTATGATTATGATATTATCTTTTATATACTCTATAATTCTGTAATACTCTATAGCTATTTTGTAGCGACATTGTGATCCACCTCCTCCCCTCATGCTAGCTGGCTAAGCTGTACATCCTTCTCATCTGTTCTGGTGTGACACTGGGTCAAAGATTTAGGTTTAATCCACAGGTTTCTACCTTATAACTCTTCAGAACAGCCTATCTTTCGGCTGACCTCTGCTGAATCAGCACAGCATGCAATACATTCATGCGAAGGGCAGAGATTACATCAAGGCAGTACTGGCCATGGTAGGGACCAAGATACAGGGACCAAGATACAGGACCAAGACATTGGACAATTTACTTGAGTTAGATGATACTATACTACTGACATCACCTCTGTAAATCACTGCTATAAAAGGGGGCCACTCACAAGGCTTGAGGTCTTCAGATGCTAACCAGAGTCTGGCTTTATTGTGAGACCAGCCCTCTCTCAATAAACCTATTTCTTTTTTGGCTTGGAGACTTTGTTTTATTTTTGGTTTCTCGGCTAACAAATATCTGCCACACTTCCCCTTTAGTTTCTAGTTCTTTTCTATCACAAAAAGAGCTGCTATAAGTATTTTAGAATGTATAGTTTCTTTTCCCTTTTCCCTATTCACCTTAGTAAGTAAGGTTAATACTGGTATTGTTGTAAATAAGGTAAGGTAAACACAGTTTTATAACTTTTTGGTTGGGTCAGTTTACAGCTCTACCAACAATGTATTGTTATCCCCATTTTTCTACATCCCCTCTAACATTTGTAATTTTGCCCTTTTATCATTTTAGCCAATCTAATAGTTGTGAGATGATATCTTGAAATTGTTTTGATTTGCATTTCTCTAATCAATAATGATTTAGAGCATCTTTTCACATAATTATATATAGCTTTGATTTCACCAGCCCCAAACTGTCTCTTCATATCTTTTGACCACTTATCAACAGGGGAATGGCTCATATTCTTATATATTTTACAAAGTTTTCTATATATTTTAGATATGAAACCTCTATCTGAGAAACTGTGCCAACTCCTTGTCCCCAATTTATTGCTTTCCTTCTCATCTTGGATACATTTGTTTTATTTCTACAAAACCGTTTTAATTGAATGTATTCAAATTATCCATTTTATATTTCATAATGCTTTCTCTTACTTATTTCATAAATTCTTCTTCTACCTATAAGTCTAATAGTTAATATGTTTTCTGTTCTAATTTGTTTATAATAACTCCCTTTATACTTAGGTCATGTGCCCATTTTTATCTGATCTTGCTAAATGGTGTAAGATATTGGTTTATATCTAATTTTTGCCAAACTACTTTTCATCTTTCTCAACAATTTTTACCAAGCAGTGAATTCTTATTCTAAAATCTTGGAACTTTATCTTTGTCAAACACAAAATTACTATAATCTTTTACTGTTTGTTGTATGTCTATTCAGTTCCAGATATATACTTATTTTATTTCTTTGCTATTACCAGATAGTTTTGATTATTACCGCTTTATAATATAGTTCAAAATCTGGTACAGCTAGACTGCCTTCCTTAACATTAAAAAATCATTTCCAGTGATAGCCTTTCCCTTTTGTTTTTCCAAATGAAATTTATTATTTTTTCTAGTAGAGAAAAATAATTTTTTGGTACTTTAATTGGGATAGGGTTGAATATGTAAATTTGTTTAGGTAGGGTTGTCATTTTAATCATATTGGTTCTGCCCATCCATGAACAATGAATATTTCTCCAGTTATTTAAAGCTGACTTTATTTGAATAAAAAGTGTTTTATTAATTATGTTCATATAGTTTCTGGATTTGTTTTGGAAGATATGTTCCTAGGTATTTTATTCTATTGATAGTTAATTTAAATGGATTATCTCTTACTATCCTTGCAGGACATTGTGTTATATATATATATATACATATGTGTATATATATATACATATGTGTATATATATATATACTTGTATCTACATATATATGATTTATGTGGATTTGTTTTATAGCTTGCTACTTTGCTAAAATTATTGAGACTTCCATTTAATTTTAGTTAACTGTCTAGGATTTTCCATATGTACCATTATGTTATCTGCAAAAAGAGATAGTTTTATTACTTCTTTGCCATTCTGATGATGATGGTTGTGCCCAAAAATGTAGTGGCCCAGAATCCTGTCCTGTGAGAAACATGGGGAATGAATTTTGTCATAAGTTTTTGTCAATTACTCTTTATGTGAAACACCATGCTTTTTTTAGTGATATTGGATGTAAATATTTCTTCCTGCTCTATATTTTCTTTTTAATTTTATGGAAATTAAATTGTCTATTTTATCTTTTATGATCTCCTCTACCCCTTGTATAATTATGAATTAATTCTCTACTCACAATTATTAAAACTGCCTCCTCTGGTTCTCTTCAAATTTTTATGATAAGATCTCATATATTCAGGCTGAAAGTCCATTTTGAGCATACTGTATTGTGATGTACAGTGTAAGTTGTCAAACCATAAACCAAGCTTTTGCCAATTTACTTTCTAGTTTCTCTTGTTAAAAAAACAAGGGCTTAATTCACTAATTTATTGGTTGGGATTTTAAAAACACTCAGATGTTATTTTAGATTGTTTCTGTTTCTTGTTTATATAGTCTGTTCAGTGAATTTATTTTACTGTGATTTTTTTTAAATCAATACCAAATTGTTTTGAGGTCTACTGCTTTGAGATCTGGTAATGCTATGACTCTTTCATTGGTACATTTTTTATACCAATAACCTGGAAGCTATAGATTCTCTAAACCTTCAGATAAATTTGAATCTATTCCTAACAAGTATCTCCTCTTGGCTATTTAATAGGTAGAACATCAAGTATGAAAATTAATTTATGTAGTATCATCATTAATTGTATTGGCATCTTCCAACCACAATAAGCAATCTCTGTCCTTTCATTTGTCTTTATTTCTGAAAAAAAATGTGTTTTGCACTTGTATTTATCTGTTTGACAATAAATAAATTAATAATTTATTCATATTGATGCTTATGAAATTCCTTTTTCAACAGAATCCAAGTAAGATGAATTTGGGGTTTCTTTTATTTCCACTTCAATCCCTTTTAAAATAATTTAAATAGGAATAAGTAAATTCACTTGAGGTTAGCTTTATACATTTAAAATAACAATTTTAAGTTGAGGTAGGACAGTGCTTCAATTTACATTTATAAGCTATATCTATTTAGTTTTTCCTTTCTCATCACACCATTGTAAGTATAAACATGTTGTTGCAATCATGAAAATCTTGCAAATGTCTTGGTAATTAGCAATGAGATCGTTTTTTTGTAGTGACTTTGAATGCTATTTCCCTAATTTTCACCTTTCTCCAGAAAGTCCTGCTTTAATGCCTAATTATGTCATGAAAGTGACCCTAAGTGCTTAAAAGTTATAACAGCAGAGCACAAGTTCTGGCAAGTTCTACCATGTTGGAATGCCATTGACTATGACCCCAAGAACAGAGTGAACCCACTTCCTTAAGATCAGCCTACCTAATCAAGGAGAAGACACATCAGCAGTACAAAAATATACTAGTCAGTTGTGATGAAATTTTGACTATGGCCACCCAAGAAACCAAGATAAATACAAAATGATCCTCAATCCAGACCAGGCCACTCTTCTTCTGCATTAACAGTGGCAGAGTGATGGAAAGGAGGCAGAGGATGCTAAATACAGGTTTTAGAACACCAACAAACTTTCATTTGACTGTCCTCTGCATGGGAGATCCTTTATCTAATGAAGAACCAGTGAATATATTTCTGGAACAGCTGAATCATGGTGATCTTGGTATTCTTTCTTTTTTTTTTAAACCCTTAACTTCTGTGTATTGGCTCCTTGGTGGAAGAGTGTTAAGGGTGGGCAATGGGGGTCAAGTGACTTGCCCAGGGTCACACAGCTGGGAAGTGTCTGAGGCCAGATTTGAACCTAGGACCTCCTGTCTCTAGGCCTGACTCTCAATCCACTGAGCTACCCAGCTGCCCCTTGGTATTCTTGATATAAATGAAACCAAAAGAAAGGACGAAATTGCCACTAAGGGGAAGATAGACAAAATGGCAAAAGCAAAAGATGACAGGTGAATATCCTTTGTCTCCACTGAGGCCTTCCTGATATCAGGAGAAATTAAGGAAAGTCTCTAGCACATTTGGTAGATTCTCTGTGGTGAAATTTTGGGAGCACATGAACAAGTCACATAGGATGGACAAACTGGGATCTGTACCATTATAGAGAACTCCCTAATCTATGAGAACAAAGATCTATTGGAACATTTGACAGTCATTTCTTTCTGCTTTTTGTTAGTTCTATTTTTAAAAACCCTTACCTTCTGTCTTAAAATCAATAATGTGTATTGGTTCCAAGGCAAAAGAGTGGTAAGGGTTTGGCAACAGAGATTAAGTGACTTGCACAATCACGTAGCTAGGTAGCATCTAAGACCGGATTTGAACTCCAGGACCTCCTATTTCCAAGCCTTGCTCCGTACTGACTGAGTTAACTCCCTGCCCCTTTAGATATATCTTTTAAAAAACATAAATGAATCACAAAATGTAAATTAAATGGTTTTGATTATATTAAACTAAAAAGTTTTTGTACAAACAAAAACAATGTAGTCAAAATCAGAAGGGAAACAACAAATTGGGAAAAAATCTTTATAACGAAAAACTCTGACAGGGGTCTAATTACTCAAATATACAAGGAGTTAAATCAATTGTATAAAAAGTCAAGCCATTACCCAACTGATAAATGGGCAAGAGACATGAATAGGCAATTTTCAGGTAAAGAAATCAAAAGTATCAATAAGCACATGAGAAAGTGTTCCAAATCTCTAATAATTAGAGAAATGCAAATCAAAACAACTCTGAGGTATCACCTCACACCTAGCAGATTGGCTAAAATGAAAGAAGGGGAGAGTAATGAATGTTGGAGGGGATGTGGCAAAATTGGGACATTAATGCATTGCTGGTGGAGCTGTGAACTGATCCAGCCATTCTGGCTGGCAATTTGGAACCATGCTCAAAGGGCTATAAAAGACTGCCTGCCCTTTGATCCCACCATACCATTACTGGGTTTGTACCCCAAAGAGATCATAGATAAACAGACTTGTATGAAAATATTCATAGCTGCGCTTTTTGTGGTGGCAACAAATTGGAAAAGGAGGGGATGTCCTTCAATTGGGGAATGGCTGAACAAACTGTGGTATATGCGGGTGATGGAATACTATTGTGCTAAAAGGAATAATAAACTGGAGGAGTTCCAGGCGAACTGGAGAGACCTCCGGGAACTGATGCAGAGCGAAAGGAGCAGAGCCAGAAGAACACTGTACACAGAGACTGATATACTGTGGTAAAATTGAATGTAATGGACCTCTGTACCAGCAGCAATACAATGACCCAGGACAATTCTGAGGGATTTATGGTAAAGATGCTACCCACATTCAGAGGAAGGACTGCAGGAGAGGAAACATATAAGAAAAACAACTGCTTGAACGCATGGGTCGGGGTGGACGTGATTGAGGGTGTGGACTAGAAACTACCACACCAATGCAACTACCAACAATTTGGAAATTGGTCTTGATCAAGGACACATGACAAAACTAGTGGAAATGCGCATCGGCCATGGGTGGGGGGAGTGCGGGGGGGGGGTGAAGGGGATAAGAGGAGTATGAATCAGGCAACCATGTTAAAAATGTATATTAATAAATGTTAAAAAAAAACCATAAATGAGACCAACATTTTCTCTAAGGTTTTCCCAAGAGTACTATTTTTTCAAAGGTTATGCCTAGCTATTGAAATAATCATATGATTTCTTATAAATATAATTTTGTTATTATTATTTATGTTGTTAATTATCCTAATTGTTTTCCTAATGTTGAAGCACATTGTGTCCTTGGTATGATTCCACATTGTTCATTGTGAATTATTTTCTGAATATTTTCCTGTAATCTCTTCACACAGATTAAAATTTTTACCCCAATATAAATTAGAAAACTTACTCTGTTTAGTTCTTTTTCTTCCACCTTGTCTCTCCCTAGTTTGGCAATTCTAATCATCTTTGTCACATACTTCCCTATTAGTAGCAATGCAATGATCCAGGACAATTCTGAGGGACTTATGAGAAAGAACGCTATCCACATTCAGAGGAAGAACTGTGGGAGTAGAAGCACAGAAGAAAAACAACTGCTTGAACACATGGGTTGATGGGGATATTATTGGGGATGAAGACACTAAACGATCAACCCAGTGCAACTATAAATAATATGGAAATAGGTCTTGATCGATGACACATGTAAAACTCAGGGGAAATGCGAGTTGGCTGCAGGGGGTGGGATGGGTTGGGGAGTGGTTGGGGGGGAGGAGAGAGAAAGAACATAAATCATATAACCATGGACATTTTTTTCTAAAAAATAAAAAAAAATTCTATAGTTTACTTGTTCTTAATACTTTCCTCAGTTAGAGTACTGCCTATATTTCTTATTGCCTCACCTTGAGGAAATCAATAGAGCTGCATACAGTGCAGAGAAGGACATCCAAGATGATCAAGGGAGAAGAAAAGGTCCTAAATGAAGATAGATGCCCTACAAAAAATCAACACACAACAAAATAGTTTCCAGTGGAACAGACTAAAATTAAGGGGAACAATGATATGATTTTCTTGAATAGTTAACTGCATAGAGAAGGTAAATATAGACTTGATCTTCTAATGCCATAATTTGATTCAATGAGCATTTATTAATTATCTATTACCCACTGTGATTGGTGCTGGCAGTATGAAAGCAAAAACAAAATAATTCCTACCCTGTAGGAGTTTTATTTTTCATAAGAAGATATAACATGAACAAAGATAAACAGATACCAAGCAATTTCAGGAGAAACAGCATGGCATAGTGGACACAGTGAAGCTATGAAGACCTGGGTTTAGGGCCTGCCTCTGACATATACTGTTGAGTAATTGTCAATATTTTGTGGAGAAAGTGTTAACCTTCAAAATTAGGTATTTCCTCACTTGGAAGTTCCCTCTTCCAGTGAAATTACAAGACCAGTCTTTATTTCTAATTTCAGAAGGAAGATAATAGTCCCAACTAGGGGAAAAGCTTCCCTTGGTAAGTGGCATCTAAATTAAACCCTAAGATTCTAAGAGGAAAAAAGTTGAGAAAGGAGAACATGCTAGGTTTAGGTGATGGCAGATAGCCTCTGTAGAGGCACAAAGACAAGAGAGGGCTCATCAAAAAGACAGGACCAGCTGGTAGGCCACTTTGACTACATCCAGGATAAATTCTCTAAAAGTGCTAATAAAACTAAAGAATTTCAGAATTGGAAGGGACATAAGAGTCCAAGCATGACTTTTTATAGATGAGGAAAAATAGGTAACTTGACATATGCCACATGACTTTTTAGTGGTGAAATTCGCAAAAGTGGTGGAATGAGGTCTTTAACCTAGGTTTTCTGATTCCCAGTTTGGTGTTATTTTTCATTAAGTTGGATTTATATGATTTGTGACTAAAAGCATTATATATGTCATCTAACATGGGATTCCCACAACTACCCTGTGATAAGAAAGCCTGGTGTGGTAGAAAGAGGCTAGAACTCCGAAGACCTGTGTTCTATCACTTACTAGCCATGTAACCTTGAACAAGTTACTCTCTGAGACCCAGCTTTCTTATCAAAAAATGGGATCATAATATTTGTTCTCAAGATTCTTATGAGGATAAGAAGATCTTTGGAGGTAACTGGAGCTACATAAACACAAGCTGTTGTTATTATGCAGGTGGCACAATTTTCTTCTATAGACTTTTTGATACTAAACTGTGGTGTGGAAGAGAATCTACATTCTGGAAGGCTATGCCAGCAGAGTAGAAATTTTGGAAAATTCAACTAAGCTGGAAGAGCTTTGAGTACAGGTCCAATATATCTGTTGTCTGAACTCAGAGAAACTTAAACCAGGTTAGCTAAAGAGTAATGCATTTTTCATTCTTGGCAATTCTCTATCTTCCTTCTTAGTTATAGAGGGGCTGTTATCTACATTATAAAGAAGGAGTGCCCACATCAATGAAAGCACTGATAAAGTACTGAAGTACAAGTATCATTATCCTCATTTAATAGATTAGTAAACTGAGGCTCAGTAGCTACATGTCTTGTTTAATATCACAGAGCTAGCAAGTGGAAAGTCTTCTACTTCAAGTCCTTTCCTCAGACCTGGCTGCTTCTCTCTAGGATTCAGAAGATATAATTAAGAAGGCATTGCGAAGGTATACTTAAGAAGTTATTGCTTTATGTAGGATGAAGAAGTTATGGAACTCATTTTCTGATATAATCTGAAAGGTCAAGAAGGAGTTAAATAAATGTATCAGTGATTTACACATAACTTTTCAAATGAAATTAGGGATGTCTTCAGAATTAATGATGCTTCCTTTTGAATAGATAACTAGGTCTTGGCATAAACCATCACCTAATGCCATTGCCATATACAGAAAACCACACTGAATGGATCATTGCTTGATCCAGTGAAGAATGTCTTAGCTTTTCACTTTTTTAAAATTAAAAAGAATTTTTTTTATTTTTATTTTTTAGAAAAATTTTTTCCATGGTTACATGATTCATGTTCTTGCTCTCTCTCTCTCTCTCCCTGCCCCCCTCCCCCCCGACGGACATTTCCACTGGTTTCTTCCTGTGTCATCGATCAAGACCTATTTCTATATCATTGACAATTGTTCTAGGGTGGTCATTAAGAGTCTACATCCTAATTGTGTCCGCAACAACCTATGTGTTCAAGCAGCTGTTTTTCCTCTGTGTTTCCACTCCTGAAGTTCTTCCTCTGAATGTGCGTAGCGTTTTTTTCCACGAATCCCTCAGAATTGTCCTGGGTCATTGCATTGCTGCTAGTACAGAAGTCCATTACATTCGATTTTACCATAGTGTATCAGTCTCTGTGTATAATGTTCTCTTGGTTCTACTCCTTTCACTCTGCATCAATTCCTGAAGGTCATTCCAGTTCACATGGAATTCTTCCAATTTATTATTCCTTTGAGCATCATAGTATTCCATCAGCAGCATATACCACAATTTGTTCAGCCATTCCCCAATTAAAGAGCATACCCTCATTTTTCAGTTTTTTGCCACCACAAAGAACATGGCTATAGATATTTTTGTACGTGTCTTTTCCCCTAAGATCTCTTTGGGGTACAAACTCAGCAATGGTATGGCTGGATCAAAGGGCAGGCATTCTTTTAGTGCTCTTTGGGCATAGTTCCAAATTGCCATCCAGAATGGCTGGATCAATTCACAACTTTACCAGCAATGCATTAATGTCCCAATTTTGCCACATCCCCTCCAACATTCATTACTCTCCCCTGCTGTCATTTTAGCCAATCTGCTGGGTGTGAGGTGATACCTCAGAGTTGTTTTGATTTGCATTTCTCTAATTATTAGAGATTTGGAACACTTTCTCATGTGCTTATTGATACTTTTGATTTCTTTATCTGAAAATTGCCTATTCATGTCCTTTACCCATTTAACAATTGGAGAATGGCTTGATTTTTTGTACAATTGATTTAGCTCCTTGTATATTTGAGTAATTAGAACTCTGTTAGAGTTTTTTTGTTATAGATTTTTTCCCAGTTTGTTGTTTCCCTTCTGAATTTAGTTGCATTGGTTTTTTTTGTACAAAACCCTTTTTAATTTAATATAATCAAAATTATTTATTTTACATTTTCTAATTTTTTTCCAACTCTTGCTTGGTTTTAATATATTTCCTTTCCCAGAGATCTGACAAGTATACTATTCTGTGTTTGCCTAATTTTCTTATAATTTCCTTCTTTATATTCAAGTCATTCACCCACTCTGAATTTATCTTGGTGTAGGGTGTGATATCTGAACCTAACCTCTCCCATATTATTTTTCAATTTTCCCAGCAGTTTTTGTCAAATAGTGGATTTTTGTCCCAAAAGTTGGGCTCCTTGGGTTTATCATACACTGTCTTGCTGATGTCACTTACCCCAAGTCTATTCCACTGATCCTCCCTTCTGTCTCTTAGCCAGTACTATATTGTTTTGATGACCACTGCTTTATAGTATAGTTTAATATCTGGTACTGCTAGGTCACTTTCCTTCATGGTTTTTTTTTTCATTATTTCCCTTGATATTCTTGATCTTTTGTTCTTCCAAATGAACTTTGTTATACTTTTTTTAATTCTGTAAAAAAGTTTCTTGGTAGTTTGATAGGTCTGACACTAAATAAGTAAATTAATTTGGGTAGAATGGTCATTTTTATTATTTTAGCTCATCCTACCCATGAGCAATCAATGTTTTTCCAATTGTTTAGATCTAGTTTTAATTGTTTGGAAAGTGTTTTGTAGTTGTGTTCATATAATTCCTGTGTTTGTTTTGGTAGTTAGATTCCTAAGTATTTTATATTGTTTGGGGTGACTTTAAATGGTGTTTCACTTTCTAACTTTTCCTGCTGCGATGTGTTAGAAATATATAGAAATACTGATGATTTATGTGCATTTATTTTGTATCCTGCAACTTTGCTAAAGTTGTTGTTTATTTCCACTAGCTTTTTAGTTGATTCTCTAGGATTTTTTAAGTAGACCATCATATCATCTGCAAAATTGATAGCTTAGTCTCTTCATTGCCTATTTTAATACCTTCAATTTCTTTTTCTTCTCTAATTGCTACTGCTAGTGTTTCTAGGACAATGTTAAATAATAGAGGTGATAATGGGCATCCTTGTTTCACTCCTGATCTTATTGGGAAGGCTTCTAATTTATCCCCATTTCATATGATGCTTGTTGATGGTTTTAGATATATACTGTTTATTATTTTTAGGAAAGGCCCTTCTATTCCTATACTTTCTAGTGTTTTCAATAGGAATGGGTGTTGTATTTTGTCAAAGGCTTTTTCAGCATCTATTGAGGAATCATGTGATTTTTGTTTGTTAGATTGTTGATATAGTCAATTATGTGGATGGTTTTCCTAATGTTAAACCATCCTTGCATTCCTGGTATAAATTCCACCTGATCATGATGGATAACCCTCTTGGTCACTTGATGGAGTCTTTTTGCTAGTATTTTATTTAAGATTTTTGCTTCTATGTTCATTAGGGAAATTGGTCTGTAATTTTCTTTCTCTGTTTTTGGTCTGCCTGGCTTTGGAATCAGTATCATATATGTGTCATAAAAGGAATTTTTTTGCTTATTATGTCAAATAATTTGTATAGTATTGGGATTAGTTGTTCTTTAAATGTTTGATAGAATTCACTTATGAATCCATCAGGCTCTGGCGATTTTTTCTTAGGGAGTTCTTTGATGGCTTGTTCAATTTCTTTTTCTGATATGGTATTATTTAAGTATTCTATTTCTTCTGCTGTTAATCTAGGCAATTTATATTTTTGTAAATATTCATCCATATCACCTAGATTGCTATATTTATTGCTGTATAATTGGGCAAAATAGTTTTTAATGATTGCCTTAATTTCCTCTTCATTAGAAGCAAGGTCTCCTTTTTCATCTTTGATACTGTTAATTTGGTTTTCTTCTTCCCTTTTTTATTAGATTTACCAATACTTTGTCTATTTTATCTGGTTTTTTTTTTCAAAATACCTGCTTCTAGTCTTATTAATTCAAAAGTTCTTTTACTTTCCATTTTATTAATTTCTCCTTTGATTTTTAGTATTTCTAATTTAGTTTTCATCTGGGGATTTTTAATTTGTTCATTTTTGTTTTTTAAGTTGCATGCCCAATTCATTAATCTTTACCCTCCCTTTGTTAATTTGTTAACATATGAACTCAGTGATATAAGTTTTCCCCTTAGAACTGCTTTGGGTGCATCCCATAGGTTTTGGTAAGAAGTTTCATCATTGTCATTGTCTTCAATGAAATTATTAATTGTTTCTATGATTTGTTCTTTCACTACCTTATTTTGGAGAATCATATTATTTAATTTCCAATTAGTTTTTGCTTTGCCTCTCCATGTATTCTTACTAAACTATTTTTATTGCATTATGATCTGATAAGGTTGCATTTATTATTTCTGCTTTTTTGCACTTATTTGTCATGTTTCTATGCCCTAGTACATGGTCAATCTTTGTGAATGTTCCATGTGCTGATGAAAAGAAGGTGCATTCCTTTTTGTCCCTATCTATTTTTTCTCCATATATCTATTCATTCTAATTTTTTTAGGACTTCATTCACCTCTCTTATCTCTTTCTTATTTATTTTTTGGTTTGATTTATCTAGATCTGATAGGGGAATGTTGAGGTCCCCCACTAGTATAGTTTTGCTATCTATTTTGTTATTGAGCTCCCTTAGCTTCTCCTTTAGAAATCTGGAAGCTATACCATTTGGTGCATACATGTTGAGTACTGATATTTCTTCATTATTTATATTGTCTTTTATCAGGATGTATCTTCCCTATCTCTTTTAACCAGATCTATTTTTACTTTTGCTCTGTCAGAAATCATGATTGCAACTCCTGCCTTTTTTTTCTCAGTTGAAGCCCAATAGATTTTGCTCTATCCTTTCATTTTTATTCTATGTATGTCTGCCTGTCTCATGTGTGTTTCTTATAGACAACATATGGTAGGATTTTGGTTTCTAATCCACTCTGCTGTTTGCTTCTGTTTTATTGGTGAGTTCATCCCATTCTCATTCAAAGTTATAATTATCAACTGTGTATTTCCAGACATTTTGATTCTCTCTCCTTGTCCTTCCCTTTTTTATTTCACTATTTCCTTCTATACCAGTGTTTTGTTTTTAATCAGTTCCCCTAATCCCTACCTTATTGTACTTCCCTTTCTCCCCTCTTCCTTCTTATTCCCCTCTTATTCTTCTTTAGGGTCTTTTTAAGCTACCTTCACCTCTCCCTTCCTAGTGTTGCTTTCCTCCCCAGCAGTCCTTTTGTTACCCTTCTACTTCTCTATAGGGCCTGAATCAATTCTCTGCCCCAATGGATCTGATTGTCCTTCCCTCTTAAAGATCATCTTTTGCTTTCTTTGCTTCATTTTCAAGCTGGCCAATTCTGGCTTTTAAGCCTTGATTTTCTTGTTTTAGTTCATGTATTTCCTTTTTCAAATTGTCTTCAGCCTCTCTTGATTGCTTTTTGAGTTCCTGAAGTTCTTGAGTTAATTGAATTTTGAAATCTTCCATAGCCTATGTCCAATTCACTGGAACTTCTTCCTCTTCTATTTCATTTGCTCTCTTTTCACTTCCTTGAATGAAGCTGTCAATTGTCATTTCTTTTCTCTTTTTTTGTTTCTAACTCATATTTTTTTCCTTTTCTGTTCTGCTAGTTTAAGCAGATGGATTTAATGAGCTTTGATGAAAGATCTTCCCTCAGCTGGCAATGGAGGTTTGTAGTTACTTTCTCTGCAGTGTATGGGGGAGGGGTGTTGGAGTTTCCCTGCCCTCTGAAGACTTCTTGTCTGTCCAATTGATAGGATTAAGCCTATATTGATTGAATTAGTCCTATATTGCTTAATGTGTCCTGAGGCTAAAATCTGAAGAGGGAAAAAAAAAGAAGTGGGGGAACAAGATGGAGTGTTTTCACTGAGCTGTCCAGCAGTAGGGTCCCCCTGCTCTGTCCTGCTGTTTGACCTAGTTTTCTTTCCTCTTGAAGCCCTTTGCTCTCTATCTCGTTTTGATAAAGCCAGAGGTCTGAGGTTTGGCTCCATCTAAGCTGCCATCTTCCCAGTGTTTTTAATGTGTTTCTCTGGCTTTCTCCTCCAGTCACCTCCCTGGTGCCTGTATTCAACTCCCTGAGTCTGGGGCCAGCAAGGCCCTCCCTCCAGGCCAGTGTGTCAGCCTGCACAGAGATTTCAGGGACCGCTGGAGAAGTGTATGGGGGAGGGGTCCTGGGATTCCCCTTCTGTACTCTCAGACCCAACAGTTCAAGAATTCAAGTCTTTTTCTTGGAGTACCTCTTTAGCTGTCCAGCAATAGGGTCCCCCTGCTCTGTCCCATTGTTGGATTTGGTCCTCTTTCTTCTCAAAGCACATTGTTTTCTATCTCGATGTGGAAGGGTAAGGAGGTTTTAAGATTTGCTCAGTCTAAGCCACCATCTTCCCAGAATCTTTTTTTTTTTTTAAACCCTTAGCTTCTGTCTTAGAATAGATACTAAGTATGGGTTCCAAGGCAGAAGAGAATTAAGGGCTAGGCAGTTGGGGTTAATTGACTTGCCCAGGGTCACACAGCTAGGAAGTGTCTGAGGTCATATTTGAACCTAGGACCTCATCTCTAGGCCTGCCTCTCTGTTCACTTATTTGCCCTTTCTTTCTTACTTTTTAAGATATTTCATCTGGCCAAAAGAAACTTTTATTTTTTGGGAAATGTATTTGAAGTTAAAGCTGTGCTTCTAGCTTCAAGTCAGATCCAGATGCAGTAGACTTGGTAATTCTGAACATTTTAACTATTGTTTTGATCATTAGTACGATAGTTAATTTAATCATATGGAAACCAGCTGTTATTATAAAATCCCCTCCCCTATTGAATCTTATATGACTGCCTAACAGCTAATTTTGTAATGTCACATAGACATAATCAGGCATCTATTTATTTAGAAGAAAAGGAAAGTCATTAAAATTGGAAAAAATAATAACTAACATTTTTAAAGTATTTTAAAACATGCAAAGTGCTTGACACCATGTATCCTCTGAAGCTTCCCAAAATCCTGGTGGTTGGCTTAGTATAACAGCTCTTATAATCCTCATCATACATGTGAGGAAACTGAGGTTCAGAGAGACCATCGACTTTCCTGTGATCACATAGTTATTAGGTGTCACAGGTAAGGCTTGAACTTAGGTCTTCTTCAGTCCAAGACCAGCATTAAATCATTGCCTTTCTAAGAATAATTTGTCCACATTGAAATGATTCATAAAATTAAAGACCAAAATAATATCATAGGATCACAGATTGAGAACTAGATAGGACCTTAAAGATCATCTTGTCCAAGTTCCTCCCTTTATAAAATGGGGACACTAAAACCCAGAAAGGTTAAGTGATTTGTCCAAAGTCACCCAAGTAGTAAGTCAAGATTTAAATTAAGGCCTTCTTATTCTATATCGTGGTTTTTCCAATATGCCATACTGCCCAGTTTGAATTAGATTATTTGCACTTAGAACATGCTATCAGCTCGTACCTGTTTATACATGTAACATGAAAGGGAAATTAAAATGGAAAAAATTGACTGATTCTTCCATTTTCTTCTACTTCTTTGGCTTGACTTTTTAGCTCAAATCCTGTTGTAGTACCTGTAACTGATGAGATAAATTATTTTGCTATATTAACATTTCATCTTTTTATATTCTGTGGAAATAAATGGATTGTCGGCTTAGAAAATTTGTTTGGATGCACTGGCATCCCCCATTATCAGAATATGTGAAATTTCTTCAGTTAATTAAAATATAAGGACTGTGCTGAGCACAGACTCAAATAGAGTTGGGGAAAATATTCTATTAATTTCCCTGAGCAGAAATGAACAGTGTTCCGAGATAGGTAGTTATATATCAGCCTCAGAAGATCTTAGAGTTCTTTTTGTCTTGTGATCTGTAAAATGTTCTAAAATCAGTGTTTGTGATTACAAAGTACATCAAATCACATACAAATTACACAATGTATATGTGTCTCCAAAGGACATCACTTCTGCATCTTACTAAAACCAGGCAGCCCAAACCAACAAATAAATAAATAAATGAATGAATTGAAGGACAGCGTTTGCCCAATTTGAATGGTATTTGTCTTCGTGAACAATCTAGTTCTTATCACTGAATCATGGAATTTAGAGCTGAAATAGAGATAACTTTGCAGATGAATAAACTGGGCTGAGAGGGGTTAAGTGATTTTCCCAAGGGCACATGCTTTGAATGTGTAGCTAAACCTCTGACTCCAAATTAATTCTTTCTACCTTAGTCCGAAAGCCTGGGTTGGGGATGCAGCTATTGCTTGAGAGTAACAAGCATGACTAACTTCACATGTGACGTACTTGAAATGGCGAGAATCGACTCATAGCTTCATCGTTTACAGGTGGTGACACGGCAGGAATGTGTCATTGCCTCGAAGACGTAGTTCCCTAGGCAGGAAAGAGGGAGAGCTGGCATCTTAACTCGCTCACACAGCCTGGGGGCAGTTTCAACTTCCTGCCCCAAGTTCCTCAACTGTTGTGGCAACAGCAATTGCCGCGGGAACAGCGAGCAGGTTTTCAAGGGCACAGTTTCTTTTCCGAGGAAGCATCACCTCGTACAGAACTCTCTCCGAGGTTGTTTGCCCTGTACTAACACATCAGCGGAATAAGCAATTCATTCCTCCAGTGATGCGTGCGCTGCTGCCTCAATGAACCTCTCAGATATCACGTGAGCTGTCTGACTGAATACCGAGGGAAAAAAACCAACCCCAAAGTCAAGCTGGCTGCTCTTGCTACTTTAGCCATTGAATTCTCAAGTTGCCCGGCAACAATGTAGGCTCTGAATGGATTACTACTCTTCCACCCCTCCCTGCTACATATTATTGCTTTCCTTGGAATAACAAGGAGAAGTGGAAGAGCAGAACAGAAAAAGGGTTAGCAGTGGTCTTAATCTTCCTGTGATTAGCTTGCTCTTCCAGGAGTTTGAGGATATAATATGAATACATAATATGGTTGATTCTTTTCGTGTAGAAGTCGTCAGAAAATGAATATTTTCTTAATATCATACGTGAGAAAACTGAAAGAAAGTCATATAAAATATGGCCACTTGGAATCTGGTCAGGTAAAGCCTACTATTTTCAGTCTAGATGAAATTTAAAAAATTTTCTGGATTATCTTCTTGGCATCAAATCACTTTCTGGGGGCAACTGAGTGACTCAGTGGGTTCAAATATTGCCTTGGACACTTCTCAGCTCTGTGATGCTGGGCAAGGCAATTAACCGAAATTGCCTATCCCTTAAATGCTCTTCTGCCTTGGAATCCATACTTAGTATATTCTAAGACAGAAGCTAAGGGTTAAAAAACAAAACAAAACAAAACCAAAAAACCACTTCCTAGTCAGTTGAATATTTAGGAAAATAAGTTAACCCCGAGCCTTCCGAAGACTATTTAGAAGGTTGGGGGAGAAATATATTATTTTCCAACATTTCTCATTTTAATTTAGTTTATTTTACTTTTCCTGCTTATATTTTCTCTCTTCTTTTTTAAAACACATTTTTATACAATCATTTTTCTCTTTCCTGTCCCGGATGAATACATTCTGTTCCTCCATATTGCTTTTTGTGATCATTTCTCACAGGAAGCCAAAACAAAAGTGAATAAACTCATGACTATGGCAAGTTCATGACCTTAAGGTAATTTGAGGGTTCAGTTTTTCTGAGTTTTCCCAACTGCTTCCCCAGTGGTTTATTGATTGTAAAGTGAGGGGTTCAACTACATGACCACTCAGGTCCCTTTTACCTCTAAATCTATGATTCTATGATTTTGGTTTAGAAGTGACTGGGTTCTTGATGCTATATTATTGGAATGTACTCTTTGGAAAGTTCTTAAACTAGGCTAGTAAGGCTTTATTTAAGGTACTGAAGATAACAGTACTATATTGCAAATAACGAATTTGGTCTACTTTTGAAGGACCAGCCTACCTAAATATGTAAAAGCCCCTCCCCAGTAGACCAGCCACCAGCTGATGAATTCTTTGGCCATTGCAAGATTTGAAATGATGACAAATACAAAATGGCCTTCTCTCCTGTGTGTCACCTTTTTGTTATTACGGTGATTATGACAGTGTTGGAAAAAGTGGAAGAGGATACTAAGAATGTCACTTTGTATACCATCTTCATATATTAATTTAACTATTGTTATTCTGGCTGTCTGATTTTTGTCCAACAATCAAGGAGTTTATGTACTACTGGAAGAACTGACTCATATCAGTCTTGACATTCTCACTATAAATGAACCTGACTGGAAGCAGGAGTAGTTTCTGCATCACCTGCAGCCGGATGAGCCTAACTACTGATCTGGCATTCTAGAAGACGGGAACCTGGAAGGAACTGTTTCCACAGTATAGAGTCAGAGTAAAATCACCTGTTCTGCAAATTTCTTCATATTCTGATTTATAATCTCAACCTCCTAGAAGTGTATGGCAGTAGTTATTTACTGCTGCTACTGCTTCGTTTTGTCTGTAAATATGTACCTGTAGGTCTTGAGTGTGTTAAGCACTTCTTTTGTGAACAAAAAATAAACGGTCATCTTATGTTTTACTTACTTTGTACTTTGAATAACATTCTGTTTCTCAGTTTGGGAGAGACCTTGGACATTTGCCAAACAAGCTTCAGGTAATTTTCTCTATGGTTCCAGGATGGGGATGTAAAGAGCCAGAAATAATAAGACAAAAGAACCTGATCTGTATCTTTTGAAGTCAAGCTTCTCCAGATTTGAACTAGTCTATCTGCATAGGTTTAGGGCTGATAAGGGTCCCTTTATGGTAAGGAAAAGGGGAAGCACCCCAGTCCCCTGAAATTGGTATTGATCCTTATTGTCATATAAGGAAGCTGCATCTAAATTCAAGGATGGCTTATATATTCTGCCTCTAGCAGAATAGAAATAGTGGGGCATGGAAAAGATATGTTGGACAGCATGGCTGAGGTTTAAAAAATGAAGAGACTGGGGGCAGCTGGGTAGCTCAGTGGATTGAGGGCCAGGCCTAGAGACTGGGAGGTCCTAAGGTTCAAATCTGACCTCAGATACTTCTCAGCTGTGTGACCTGGGGCAAGTCACTTGACCCTCATCGCCTAGCCCTTACCATTCTTCTGCCTTGGAACCAATACACAGTATTGACTCCAAGACGGAAGGTAGGGGTTTAAAAAAAAAAATGAAGAGGCCAAAGGCTTTTACTACATTGAAGGATCATACCTTTATATCATATATTCTGTCTTTGATAAGAGATCTGGGAAGCAATGGTTATGAAGAACTTTCACTCATACACCAATTATTATGAATAATATCCCCCCAAATTAAATTTGCTGTATTTTAGCAGATGGGAAATAACTGGTTACTGATGTGGGAGTTATTTTAGAAACAGCTGTCTAAATTTGTCATTTAACTTGTTGGAGCAGAGACCAAAACCAATACCCAAATAAGAGAGAGAATAAAAATAAGAAAATATGGCTTTCACTAAAAACAGTTCAAATGGGACCTTTTTAAATAAGCTAGGAACAACTATTTACAAGGAAGTTTTGTTCGTGTAAACAATCTTCACAATGAGGCTATAAGAGTACAGGAACTGCCTCAGCCAACAAACCTTCAATGTCTTCCCAGTTGGAGAGCTGTGGCAGCCAAAGGCAGGACCTCTTTAGATTATAAACTTTTTTGTTAAACTTTACAGAGTAAGATAGTGGAAGATAATGAGCTATTATATTGTCTTAAAAACAGAGAGAAGTGTGTGTGGGGGGAAAGTTTGCAGAAACCTTGGTAAGAAACACAATCACTATTGTAAGGACATTTAAGGATGAAACTGGAAAGAGGCCAACAAACAGCTGAAAAGTGGAAATGATCTGTCAAATTTTTCTTACAAATGGCTTTTTCCATCAATATAAGTGATATAATTACACTTGTGCTTTAGTGATTGAAAGGGCATTAATATTAAGTATCTTTTAGCAAAGTGTAAAGCACAGAGCTAAGAACCAGGAACAAACAGAAAATTCAGACAGTCCTGCTCTCAAGAAGCTAACAATCTCGTGGGGGAGATAACACAGATGAAAAGAAGTCAGATGGAAGGGACTCATGATCCTTAAAAACATATAGTAGCAAAGCAGGTGTTAATGCCTCTTCTTTTATGTCATTTTCATTGATAAAATCATATCAGTTTCTGTTGTTCAACCATTTGATGGTGCAAGAGCTTTGGTAGCAAGAACTTTCTTTTGGGGTTTTTAAGTAGCTGTGACGGCCACACCAGCAAGAACAGTTGCCAGGCTACATCTCCACATCTCCACAGGGTTGTTTACCAAGATAATAGCTGTAAGAACTGGAATGTAACTGGTTCCTTTTTTCAAAGCTTTTGGGTTCAGGGTCCTGGAAGTTGTGCCCACTATGATCAGAGGGGATATGGTGCCTACTATCTTTCCCTCAGAGTACCTTGCTTTTTCAGCCAGGCTGGCTTGCCTGCTATGTGGGTGACAGTTGTTGGCATTTGGTGGACAGCTCTTTCTCCATAGGAGTTGCTACCCTGGATAATGGCTGTGAGAGCTGGGCTAGATGCTGGACTGGTGGCCTAATTGGAGGAGGGGAGGTAGTGCCACTCCTTGGCTCTTGTGTTTATTTTTGGGAACCTTACAGTTCCCAAATGTTCTATGTGAGGAATCAGAAATGGGATTAAAGAAACAAGAAGGGAAGAGTAGTTAGATCAGACCAAGTATATACTTTGGAGATCTGTGCTAGAACTGATGTTTTTGTGAGTATTAGTTAACTTTCAATATAGCTGTGAGAAAGATATTAAATACTCAGAAAAAAATCATAGTGCTATTTTGGAGTAAGAGAATATAAACATTTGTATGTCTACTATGTGCCAGGCACTGTGCCAAATGCTTTACAAATATTATTTCATTTGATATTCATTACAATCCTATGAGGTAGGTGCTATTATCCCGTGTTACAGCTGAGAAAACTGAAGCAAAGAGAAGTTAAGTGACTTGCCCAGGGTCACACAGGTAGTAAATGCCTTAGACTGGATTTTAACTCAGGTCTTCCTAGATCCAGGTCCAGGACTCTATCTGCTACAATACTAAGCAGCCTTGTTATTACTACCAGAAATAAAGGAATTAAGAAAATATCAACATTTATTAACTCAAATGCCTTCTGTCTCATTTTAATTTACAACCATAATGTATATGTGTCAAATTTGTAAATTTGTAAAAATGTAACCTTGATAAAAACACTCTCCCAAATGATATTCTATACTAGATTATGTCTTTTTGGTCATACAAGTGACTAAAAGGTATGAAGAACACAAGATTCCACAGTATCTATTGCTTGTTGACTATAAAAAAGCATTTGATCCAGTTGAACAAAATGTTGTTCTTCTCAAAAAAGGTGTTTTCCATGCATGTGGAAAGATCATACAAGATTCCTTGAAAGACAAAGAAACAGAGATAACTTTGTTTGCTTTCTCATTATTATTAAATATCAAACAAGGAATAAAACCTATGCTTGCCGAAAGTGTTTTCCATAGTCAACAAGGATTTTAACATAATGCTGAAATGATTCTATTGGTAGATGACATTTCATTGATTGCTTCAAGCCCTAGAACACTGTGGAACTTCTTAAATATCATCCATAATTACTGAGGAGATTTTGGTCTCCCCTATCACTCAAATATAAAGCCTGTTGTCCCTATGTATAACTGGAAGACAGTTGAAAGAACTAGTCCAACAATTCATATATTTTTGATAAGCAATGCAGATGGCTAATTAACTGGGCCCACTATTGAACCGGAAAAAGAGAATGGGTAAGATTGCATTTGAGAAATTGTCCTGTACTTAAAGTAGCCTCAAATTTTTACCAATATTCTTCTAGTGATGTTATGTGACCAAGAATCATTGAACAGCACAGTCTCCCAAGAGAATTAAAATCGTCAGCCCCTAAAAGATAATAAACAAATAGAGTAAGGGCCAGAATTGATTGTAGCCTATTGGCCACATAGAGTTACACACAAATATTAACTATGAATGATAGTATAAAAAAAATCCCCTGAGCATAAGTGAATGAACAGCTATCCTGAGATGGACCTTTCTAGCCCTGGCAGTTACCTCTCCAGATCAGTGAATGATCCATTGTATCTCAAACAACTTTCCATAGTGAGCTACTCTGGAGAATAGCCAAAAATTATGATGTTTCTATTTTCCCCAGTGCTGGGTCACCTGTGATAACAATTTAAGGTGATGTATGAATTTTTCCAAACCATCGAATATCATGTATATTCTGCTGTGGAGACGATAAATTATGCCTGCCTATATTATATTTGTGGTAGATGCAATATCCTTGACACCTAGGCTAAGCTAATTTTTCCCTAAAAAGGCAATGAAGTCAGCCTTTGAGACTTAATTAATTCAAAGCATTAAGCCACTTGAGGCATAAAAATCTCTGCTCATGGAAGACACTATTGGGGCAAACGTTCAGCCCCATCGAACCATGTGATTGATCATATGCTTTTCTTCTGTGTTTCTACTCCCACAATTCTTTTTCTACTACTAGTAGAAAAGTCTGTTATATTTGATTGTGCCACAATATTTCAGTTTTTGTGTACAATGTTTTTTTGGTTCTGCTCATTTCATTCCACATCAGTTCATGGAGGTCTTTCCAGTTCATACAGAAATCAAGCAGTTCATCATTCCTTACAGCACAATAGTATTCCATCACCATCAGACACCACAAATTGTTCAGACATTCCCCAATCGAAGGACATTCTCTCATTTCCATTTTTTTTTTGCCACCACAAAGAACGCGGCTATAAATATTTTTGTACAAGTCTTTTTATCTATGATCTCTTTGGGGTACAAACCCAAAGTTGGTATGGCTGGAGTTCTTTGAAAGCCCTTTGGGCATGATTCCAAATTGCCTTCCAGAATGGTTGGATCAATTCACAACTCCCCCAGCAGTGTATTAATTTAGCCACATCCTCTAGGACTCATTATTTTCCTTTGCTGTCATATTGGCCAATCTGCTAGGTGTAAGGTGGTACCTCAGAGTTGTTTTGATTTGCATTTCTCTAATCAGGAGACCCAAAGTATCCTTGATGTGATAGTAATAGCTGCTGAAAGGACTAGGAGGGACCACCCGAAGAGCTTACTCTTACAGGAAACCAGGGACTTCAACAGAAATAAGAACAAGGGAGAATACTGCAGACATGGGGACAGCCAGTGCAAAGGCAAGAAGATGGAAGATGAAGCATCTTGTGTGGGAAACAACAATTAGGATAGATGTGTAGATTATAGAATATATAGAGGGGAGTAATATATAAAGAAGTTCGAGAGTACAAGATCAGGTTGTTAAGATGCCAAAAGAGTTTGTTTATATTTTATCCTAGAGGTAACAGGGAGACTCTGAAATTTAAGAATGGAGGGTGACATGATCAGGATTTGCTTTAAAAAAAATCATGTTGGGGGAGCAGCTGGGTGACTCAATAGACTGAGAGCAGGCCTAGAGGCAGTAGATCCTGGGTTCAAATATGACCACAGACACTTCCTAGCCTTCTGACCCTGGGTAAGTCACTTAACTCCCAATGCCTACCCCTTACTACTCTTCTGCCTTGCAACCAATACTCAATTTTTATTCTAAGACTAGAGGTAAGGGTTTTGAAAAAAAAAAAAAGAAAGAAAAGAAAAGAAAATCATGTTGGCAGGTGTGTGGATGATAGTTTGGAGTGGAAAGAAAATAAAAACAGGGAGACCAATTAGAAGGTTATTGTGATTAATCTGGTATTAATTTCAGAGCTGAGATGGAAAGTCAAGTCTCTCCTGATTTCAAGTTTGGTGCTCTTCCATTATATACCATTGTTTCACTGGCCAGAAAATGTGGATTTGATAATTGGATAAATGCTTCTTCCCTAAACAGCTATTCTAGGCAGAATTCCCAAAGTCTTATGTACCTTCTACTCTTTCTACCAGAAGAAAGATGCCCAAAGTTCAGGATTATTTAGAAGATCTTGGGATAAATACTCTATTGCCCAATAGTGGGTAGGGAACTATCAAAAAGTCTCATTTAGATTCCAAGTGTCTAATCTGGGACATTCACAGAAGCCATGACCCCTTCAAGATGAAAGAATAAGAATGAAGAAGTCTTTTTGAGCTGAGACTGGTGATGAATG
The DNA here is from genome assembly GCF_016433145.1 of Gracilinanus agilis. Lineage (NCBI taxonomy): Eukaryota > Metazoa > Chordata > Mammalia > Didelphimorphia > Didelphidae > Gracilinanus > Gracilinanus agilis. The sequence continues at coordinate 164,093,141 of NC_058135.1, forward strand.
CTAACCATAAGCAAAATAGCTTCTCTAGCAACATTGGGAATCAAAGGAAAATGAAATTTGCAATTATTCTCAGAGTTGTAAAACTGTGCATACCTTTTGACTCAGCAATTCCACAATTAAGTGTATTTTCCAAGGTGATCAGAGTAAAAGGAAAAGAGCCTATATGCTCTAAAATATTTAAAGGAGCTCTCTTTGTGGTGGCAAAGAATTGGAAACTGAGGGGTTGCCCATCAGTTGGGAAATGGCTGAACAGGTTATGGTATATGATTATGATGGAATACTATCATGCCATAAAAAACAATGAACAGGTTAATTTAAAAAACACATAGAAAGATTTACGTGAATGTGAAATGAACAGAATAAAGAGAACATTTTATATCTATATATCTATTATCTTTTTACTACCTGGTGCTTTTTCTAAAATAGGGAAGGTAGGAGATTTGGGGGAATTTTAATGTAACAAACTAATTATTTTTTTAAAATAATTAACAAGACTACTCATCAGAATCAATAATAATGGTCAATAATAATAGCAGAAACAAGGCAGGACTACTCAAATTCTTCTTGTGCCATATTTGAAGTAAAATCTACAAGGTGAGTTTTCCCCCCATCATTTTTGGTAGCATGTGTACCTCATGTTCCAGTGCTGCCTAAAGTTCAAATGGAGGGTTCATAAAAATCAGTCATGGAAGGGCCATGATTAACTCCCTTTATACTTATATTGATTATACCCTCCAGAATATAAAAGAAAAGTTCAATAGCTTTGCTTCATGCCTACTGTTTGATTATTAAAGACAAGCATACCCAGGGAGACAAATGAACTTTTTTGTGTTATCTTCCCCAATAGATTATAAATTTATAGATTATAAGATTATAAATAGTTATATTGTCAAATATAGTTCCCTTTTCATTCTTATCTATCAGGATGGAGCACAGTATTCCTTTCTGAATTTTTTGGAGTTGTCTTTGACTCTTCCTTTATCTAAGATATCCAGGCTGTTATCAAGTTCTCCCTTTCTTGCTTCCATTTCTTTCATATCCATTTCCATCTGTCTCTTTCTATTTCCACCTCCTTAATGTAGGCATCTGTCAACATCCATTTAATAGATATATTCATTAGTTTCAACTCCTTTTCCAGGAGTTTAAGGCCCTCCACAATATGACCCCAACCTATTTTTCCAATATTATTTCATAATATTCCCACATTGAACCTATCATATTGGACTATGCACTGCCCCTGAAACCTGAACTGTGTTCTGCCTCAGTACCTTTGTTCAGGATTTTCCTTATACCTAAAATACCATCCCTCCCTTTGTTGAATTTTTATCCATCCTTTAAAACTCCATATAATGCTACTTCTTCTATGAAACTTTCCTTTATTTGGGTTGGTACACCAATTCTCTTAGGACTCCACACTGTTGCACAACTCTCTAAAACATTAATCATAAAACATTGCTTATTATAATTATCTATGTTCCTTATCTCTCTCATAGGCGATGGACTTCATGGGAAGAGGAGCAGTGTCTTATCTAACTTTTTTTGTCTTCCATGGCTTAGCACAGTATTCTGCTACACAGTGAGCACTCAATAAATATTGGTGGAACGAGTGAATAATAGGTATTAAGTAAATGTTGTTCAACTGGATGAGCCTATGAGAGGTGCAAAGTGTCATTTGAGATCTAAGGAAGAAAAGATCACTCTGACCCTCTGGAGGAGCAGGAGAATCAGGAAAAACTTCAGGGAGGAGGAGGTATTTGACTTATGTCTTGAAGAATGGGCAGGATTTTTAGCAGATGGAAATAAAACTATGAAAGGCAATATAGTAGCCCTTGATTATAGTAGGTACTCACTGTTTTTTAAATTGAATTAGATATTCCAGTAAGTAAAACATCAAGTTTATATGAGTGTGAATCTGGGAAGTGAATAGTGCATGGCTAGCAATTCAGTTTAGCTAGTGTGTAGAGTACATATGGGGAATAGCTATGGTTCATAAAGCTGGGAAAGGGGGGAAGAACCAGGTTATATAGATTAATTTAACAATAAAAAGTTTGGGTATTATTGAGAAATAATTATATATATTTACATAATGTATTAAGATTTACAAAACACTTTTCGTTGCTTCAGTTGAATGGGTCTGAGCAAAAGAATATTCTGAGATATGTACATAAGGAAAATTAACTTGGTTACAAAGGGATTTTGAAAGACCCAAGAGGGTCTTTCAAATAGAATCAATGGGTTAGTTATAAAAAGATAGGTGTGATAAGGGGAAAACTTCCCAACATCTCAAAGTACAATTAGCTCCCTTGGAAATTCACTGTTTGAGCAGAGGCTAGTGACCATTTTTTGGGAATGCTGAGGAGACTCCTCCCTCTTCAGGTATGAAGTGAACTACATAATCTCTGAGGTCCCTTTCAGCTCTAAGAATCATGGTTGATCAGTGTTGGAGAAGACTAAAGATGGGAGAAAAAAGGCTAATTTAGTAATCTGAACAGATAGGAATGAGGGTCAGGGAAAAATCGTTGTGATTTGCAATAGAGAGGAGGGGCCAATTGAGGGATATATTGTTGACATAAAATTCTCCTTATTTGAACAAAATTTATTGTTTTTTTTTACTTCTCCCTCTGCCTTTCCTTAAAACACCCAACTCTTTTTCAGAACCATGATAATCAATCCTTCAACCCTTCAACTCTCTCCCAGGCTATTTCCCCTGCTTTAGCCACTCATTGAAAATACATCCTATCTCTTTGAGTCCTTGGAGAACCAATTCAACTCTATTTTGTCTCCTTTCTTGAATCCTCAGCCCCCAATCATATTGCCAATGATGGATGCCCAGTCAAGCTACTGATAGGAGATAAGGAAGAGGAGAGAAGGAGCTCATGGTGAATGGCTTCAATTTTTTCCTATACAATATGAGAGAAGTTTCTCAGATGAGAGAGTGGGGGAAAGGGAAATCAAAGGAGATTTGAGTAGGGAAGAAAAGGTTTGGAAGAGTCAATATGGTGAGCAGAATAATAAATTGATGAAAATTTTATTAGGATTACTCTAGCAGTAGTGAGGGCCTGGTTGAGGTTATGTAACATAAATTTGTAGTGGACCAAGTAGGAACCTTTGCATGATTTTTCCACCTTTGTTCAGCAGCACCTTCTCCTATTACCGTTCAAATCCTAGCCCCCTCCTACCTTATTATATACCCTTGTTCTCTTCCCTGAATCAATGATACTGACTTTTAGCTGTTCTAAGAACAAGATATTCCATCTCTGGAAGCTGAGCATGTTTCTTTGGCTGTTTCCCATGTCTGAAATTCTCTCTATTGACTATTGACCTCAGGAACACATATACTAACTGAATTCCTTGGCTTCTGAGTTCCAACTAAAATACCACCTTCTACAAGAAGGTTTCCCCCATACCTCTTAATCCTAGTGTAATTAGACTGTAAACTCCTTGAGAGCAGGGACTATCTTTTGCCCCTTTTTTGGTATCTTACTGCTTAGCACAGTGCCTGGCACATAACAGGGACTGAATAAGTAGTTATTGATTGATTGGTTGATGTAAAATTGACAGGACTTAGTAACTGATTGAATGGAGGAAGAAAAACAGAAAATAATCAAAAGCACTGAATTTTGGAGCTTAGGTAAGAATTAATCAAAGATGATGCTACTGATAGAAACTGGAAGTCAGAATGAGTAGCTTTTCAGGAGGAAGGAATTAAGAGGATCATAGAGAGATGGAAGGGACCTTGGAGGTCATTGAATCCAATTACCCTCCCCCCCTTTTTTAACAGATAAGGAAATTGAGGCCTATCAAGGATGATTAACTTGCTTAGAGTCATACAACTAGTAAAGATCTGAAGCACAATGTAAACTCAGGTTTTCCTGATTTGGATCTAGTATTCAATTCCCTATATAGAGGATAAATTCTTTTTTGGATCTTTACTAATGCTTGGCAGGGATAGTTTGTACAGTGTTCCAAGTCTTTAAGCTCCAGCAGTTTAAAACTTCATTAAGACTTTAGAGACACCCCGTATTTTTGTACTTTTCCTTGCAGTAGTTATTGAAGAAGGGCCTGGGAAGGAGGAGACCCCTCAAGAGGTAATACTCTAGGAGGTGGGTGAAAGGCCGGAAAATTCTTTTGTATAAGCTGGTGAAGCTGTTTGACGGATTTTGCCCGGGGCCTCCTGTAGAACCATAGCGTCTGTCAAAGGGGCAGACTTCCAAAACTGTCCCAGTCTGGAAACCAACAATGAGACGAGCTGTCTTGTTTAGAGATCACAGCAATCTGTGGCAGTTTCAGAAATCCCTATTGTAATCTGACCCAACGGGGTATGCTTGCAGCCTTGGGTTTGGCAGTCAGGGTTAGGGCTATTCCCTCGCTCTTGTGTTGAGGTGGAGGTGGGGCGGAGAAGGGGTTACTCGGCTTGGCCGTCAGGTATTCCACCTGGGCCAATAGGTTCCCTTCCCCCTCATCTTCTGAAGTCCAAAGTCAAGGTCTTCTCCAACTAGGCTACAAGCACTCTTTTCCCTTCCTCCTTTTCCTGAAGGCCTCCACCTCCTGACAAGATCTTAGCGGGGCAGAGTCCAAGAAGTTGCTTGGGCTTTTTGGAAGCAGGAGAGAATAACGTGGAAGCCGAAGAAACTGCAAAGAACTAGCGAGTTGGTCGCGTGCCCGAGGAAAGGGAAGGATGACGTGGAGAGCGAGACTAGAGAGCGCCCGCGCGCACGCGCGTGTGCCCGCCCCACTCGCTCGCCCCCTGGTCTGACTGTCCGCCAAGTCTCGCGATGCCTTAGGCCGCAGCTCCCGCTGCGGGTGGCTCCGCTGTTGCTGTGGTTGCCTTAGTTGCTGCGGCTGCGGCGGCGGCGGCCCCGGTGGAGGTGTAGTCCACGGAGCGGATGTTGACATTGTGTGTCTTTATGGCCTGATGGTAATGGCGGCTGCATTGACGACTGGGACTCCGTCTACCCCACTGTAGTACCCCTGGAGAGCCAGCGAGGGAGTTAAGCGAGCTGAGCCGTACCCCACCTTGGGCGCCTGAGGTAGCGGCGGCCTCGACTCTCCCCTTCACCGTTCCGCCGCTCTCTCACTCCAGCCCCGGGACTCTAGCCCTTCTTGGGCCGGGGCGGGGAGGGGGAGGGCCTGCGAGGCCTCAGCATGGCGGATTTTGATGAGATCTACGAGGAGGAGGAGGACGAGGAGAGGGCCCTGGAAGAGCAGCTGCTGAAGTACTCGCCGGATCCCGTGGTGGTTCGCGGCTCCGGTCACGTCACCGTGTAAGGCCCGGAGGAGGGTGCGGGAAAGGACGGGGAGGTGGAGGGCAGCGGCGGGGCCCCTCCCCGCGACGCCCATCCGGGGCCTTCTGGCCTGGGCTTGCGACCAGGAAGAGCAGGGATTTGCCTTCCCTGAACGCTCTCTTTCTCTCTTCCCCCTTTCTTCTTCCTCTCTCCTTCCTTCTTTTCCTTCTCTCCCCCTCTTTCCTCTCTCTCTTTCTTCCTTCCTATTCCTTTCCCGCAGGTCCTACGGGCTTCAATGTCACTGAAAACCCAGCAGAGAAGGTTTCTCTTACTTATACATTCTTACTTCCACCTTGGTCTGGCAAGCAGTTCTTTGGTTTGGTCATTTCCTTCCTTCTTGGTTTCTCTTCTCCCTAACCTCGGTTTCTTTTCCTTGTGTCCGGTGACATGTGGCTCAGGCTGTGTAGAAATGGACATAAGGGCACTAAATCTTAATCTTGAGTGTTTCATGTCAAAGAGAGACACAGAGACTGCAAGGGGGTTCCTAGTTTCTTAAAGCATGCCAGGGATTCTCTGCGCAAAACCTCTCAAGATCCTGTGCTTACTCATGGATTTGAATGTACATGCTGCTTAAAATCTGGGAAGGTAACTAGAATCTCTAAACAATTAAGAAAAATAAACAAACCTAAACGTCCAGTTTAGTTGAATGTAGACAACCTTGCTGAAATTGCTGTCCATTCTTCTTCAGTCGAAGTACCTGTGGCTTCTCTCTCAATCCCAACTCTGCCATCCATTCGTTTTTAGTATATACTTGAATCTCATTTTATAAAGTTTAATGAAATTCCAGCAGGCAACATTTAACATCTATGTAGTAGAGAAACAATAAGGGGTAAAAAGCAGTCTTCTAGAATTGTGACTAATATAGGAATGTGAACACTTGAACCAAATAATGAGCTGTCCGGAAGTAGGAAGTTTTGTAATGTTTACCTGAAAAGTACAGTTATGTACAACTTGGAACATTTTTATTCTTTTCCATTACGAATCAGATGAGATATAAAGCATTTATCCCTGAGCCTAGCACATAGTAGGCACTTAATAAATAAGTGCTTGTTCTCTCAGATCCTCAGATCAAGTGCAATATTTATTAGTTAGCTCTTTAATTTGCTTTTTGCATGAGTACCTATTAATGATTAATATACTTTAAAATAATTTTTATTACTTTTTGTAATTTAGCGAATAGAGTACTAACTTTAATTTTTAACAAATAGATTTCAGACTTATCATTATTAGCAAAAATCAGTATTTCTCAACAAGTTAGAAGACTATCTTGTTTGGGTGTGCTTTTGTAATACTCTGGTTTTGGCACCAGTTAGTTTACCGAGTTTACATTGCATAGGAACTGTCACTTCCCATCCCTAGGTACCATTACAATATGTAATGTTTTTCCGCAATTAATTGTGGATAAATCATGTAACTAGTATACCAGCAAAAGTAATAAACATAACAAATTACATATGTAATAAATACTCCTACATCGCATCACAGTACATCTTTAATATTGTAACCTCTGACACTTAAAACCCTTGTAATTTTTTAAAAACCTTAGAATCTTTAAACTTTTTCCATACTATGATATAGCTTTCTAGTTTACAGTTGATTTTACACATGTTATTTATTTATCACAACAATCTTGTTAAGTAGATAGATACAGTTGCTCAGAGTAATGGCTCCCAAACCTTTTTATACCTCCAGTCCATACAGTCTTTCTTGCATTAAGAATTTCCTTGAAACTTAGAAGTAGTAGAATAATTTTTCTTACTTATAGCCTCTTCTATCCAGGCTTTATAACTGGGAGGGAAGAGGCAATCTGATTGAAAGAAAAGCAAGGTATATTGGGAGAAGGTGGTAAGTAAAGAACAGGGTTGAGAACAAAATAGTAGGTGATTTTGATTAAATATTGATTATTTGGAAGGGTGCAGTCTTAAAGAGAGTGAAAGAGTACAGGTCCAGAAGAGGAAGTTTATTCTACCAAAAAATAGCAAAGCAGTTCCAGATTGGAAACCCATCCCCCAGAACTCTGTTGTTTCTTTCTCTCGTGGTTTATCTTTATTTCCATTTTGAGGAATTTTGATTTAGAGTGGTACTTAGGAAGCAGAATTGCTGCTTCTAAGTATAAAATAACTCATAACTCACTAATATTATCTTAAATGAGTTTTAGTTTGCTATCTCTAGAATATAGTTGTGAGGTTAAACTGAGTTTTAAAGTACTTAGTTCCCTAAAGAATTAGCTTTTTGTCACCTCCAGTGGGAATCCTTCCTAATTTCTTTTTGCCCCCCATATATTAGTATTATCTTCCTCCTAACACTTATTTCCTTATCTGTATATGTTGTATTCCCCAGTGGAATATAAGTTTCTTAAAGGCAGGGTACTTTGTCTTTGGATTGTTTTTGTCCTTAGTGCCAAACAAAATACTTTATATATGTCTTATATATATATATTGTATATGTATATAAAGTAGTTGATTACTTAGTGTTTCATGAGTTGGTTTAAAAACTATAGGAATTCGTGAAGAATGTGTTCTCTTGATTGACATCTTAATGTGATAGATACTTAACAGATGTCAATTGCATCTAGAGTTAGAAATGCATTTTGTAGAGTCTTCTCTCAGTGTTATGACTGATTACATGTAACTTTTCTTAATTCAAGTAGAAATAAGACCTTAGAGTGAAAAAACTAAGTAATTGAACTCATTACTCATTTTACCAAGTCATTGTATAGACAGTTTCCTTTGACTAACTTGAATGAATTTAAACTTAAATGTATTGAAAATGATTTTTTTAGTATGGATGGGTAATAAATGAGATATGGAGATCTATAATATATTTCATAGTTTTCTTGTAATATTTTATTGGTTTAATCTAATTTCATTATATCAGAGTTAAGGTATCATGTAGTCTAACTCTTTCATTTTACAGATGAGTAAACTAAAATATCAAAGAATTTGTAATTTTCACACACCTTAGGATTTGAACCTCAGATCTTCTGCTATACATCCGGTACTTTTTTTTTTTTCAGAATCTGTTCCACCACAATCCCCCCCCCCCAAAAAAAAGAAAGCCTTTTTAAGAAATATTTGTAATTATTTGTAATTTGTAAATTTTTTTAACAAAAAAATTTGTAAATATTTATAAGAAATATTTAGGCAAAGTAAATTCCCATATTGGTCTTGTCCAAATACACACATATAATATAAATACATACATATCTCTGTCCAACTATAAATATCTTAATGTGTACTCTGAATCCATTACCTCTCTATTAGGAGGTGGGTAACACATTTTATCATGAGACTTTTGGAATTTGTGGTTAATCATTGCATTGATCAAGATTTTTTTAAGTCTTATTGTTTATATAGTATTGTTTTTGTATAAATTGTTCTTCTGGTTCTTGTCACTTCATTGTGCATCATTTCATACAAGTCTTGCCATTTTTTTCTTCCCCTTTATCATTTCTTTCAGCATACTACAGTATAAATGCCATAAACATTTATTAACTACCTACTATGAGATATATACTGTTCTAAGCATGGTATGGTAATAATCCATCATATTTATGTACCATAACTTATTTGGCCATTCTCCAATTGATGGATATAGTCTTAGTTCCAACTGATGGATATAGTCTTAGTTTCTTATTCTTTGCCACCATGAAAAGAGCTACTATAAATATTTTTGTACACATGTGTCCTTTTGTTCTTTCTTTGATCATGCTTGGGTTATAGACCTGGTAGTGATATTGCTGGGTTAAAGGATATGTATAGTTTAATAAGTTTTGAAGCATAGTTCCAAACTACTTTTAAAAATGGCTGTACCATTTCATAGCTCTGTTAATAGTGAATATTGTCTGACCTAGTTTCCCACAAAACTCCTCCAGCATTTGCCATTTGCCTATTTTGTCAGTTTTGCCAATTTGATAGGTATTAAATGGGACTTTAGAGTTGTTTTCATTTGTATTTCTTTATTAGTGTAAATCTTGTATTTTCTCACTGTACTATTCCTATTCCATGTCTAATTTAATGTAAATGTAGTACCACTTTATTTTTATTTGTAAATCACACTTAGAACTTATAGACATTATTAAATAATGGTGAAGATGTGCAAAGATAGTTTACTTTTTTATATTTTAAAAGTTTAATCTATTTCATTTTATATTATGATTTCCAGATATCAATCACTGCCCCCTTGCTGCCCCCAGTCCTCCAGGTGCCTTCCCTTGTAACAAATGACATTTAAAGCCAAGTACAGTGACTTTATTTGACATTATATGCAATATTCTGCTTTTCCCCCTTTTGTTTCAAAAATCATGTTATAAAATGTCTAGTGTAACATAAATAAAATATACTCCACTGTGGTTTTCATTAAACCTGATAGCACCTCACATTCACCTTTTGTTCTTTCCTCATCAGCACACTTGAAAAATTGTTTCCTGCCTGAATGTTTTCTTTTTGACATCAGAAATGTATTTCAGTTTCATTAATGAAGTAGTTCCAAAGTAGAAGCATCACTGAAAATATGTATTCCATGGGAAAGAACAGCAAAGAAGGGAAAACAAAAGTATCATTTTTGTCATTTTGAAATGTACATAGTGACTTTTGTGCCTGTGCCATTCTTCAGTTACCTAAAAGATAAACATTTCTGGAGTCTGATTGTTGTCTTCTTAGATTTTTGAAGATTGACCAAAGTTTTCAAGATTCCTTCTGGCATTATTGTTACACAAAAGATAATTATTTACTTTGGGAGAAGTTGTTAATGTACTTTTTCTTTAAAAAAAAGTCTTTCTGATGATTTCTTTTTTGCATTACTACTTCTTCCTGATGAGACCCCACCTTCTTCCATAGGGCCTTCCCTTGTAATAAGTAGTCAAGCAACCAAAAAAAAGATTATACTGTACCTGAAAGTTTATGTTTCATTCTGTGGTCATAGTTATACTTCCTTATCAGCACTCTGAAGTAACTGGTTAACGTATTTTTGACTAATGCAGCTTTATTCTCATTAAAATAGATGTGTGTACGTTTTTTATTAAGCACCTAGAATATGCAGTACACTATCACAGGTGTTAAGGAATATACAAAGATAGGTTAAGATGTGGTCCATATTCTCAGTTATAGGTTTGTAGTTTTAGAGATGGATGAGAACTTGAGGCCTAGAAAAGGCAAGCAACTTGCTCCAGGTAGCACATTAGTGACATAGTTGGAAGTTAACCTCTAGTCCTCTCTAAATCTGGTGCTTTTTTTTGTAGATTATGGTAAGAGCCATGCTATTTTGTTATTTAGTCCTCCTCTCTTCCATCCATATTTTTTTTAAAACCCTTACCTTCCATCTTGGAGCCAATAAGCAGAAGAGTGGTAAGGGCTAGGCAATGGGGATTAAGTAACTTGCCCAGGGTCATGCAGCTAGGAAGTGTCTGAAGTCAAATTTGAACCCAGGACCTCCCATCTTTGGGCCTGACTCTCAATCCACTCAGCCACTCAATTGCCCCTTATCCATATCTTTTTATTCATCTTCATAAATCAGAATCAAACTAAAGGCTTTATAAGATCTTTGGCTTCTAATTTGAACCCAGTCATGGATTTGAATGCCATTTTTGCTGAGTTTTATGCTCAATACCTTTTGTTTTATTTTCCTTTTTGATTTTGTACTCAAGTATGATTATTTCTTAAAAATCACTACTCCTAACCTTCATCAATTCTTCATCTGCCCAAAGAATTTTTCATAATTTAATTTGGAGCCTCTCTCCACTCACTCTCTCCTCTCCATAGGTATACAGTGACTAGTTCAGAGATAACAAATATAATAACAAACATAACTTGAAAAGATTTGGTAACTATTCTCTGAATCCAATGGACATGACTTGCTGCCCAGAAGCATAATAAAATCAGAGTATATCTGTTGACTTTACAAAAGTTGTTAACATATTAATAGTTAGATCAAGGCAGTGGCTACTTTGATTGGCTTGAAAATTTCCATATTCCAACATAACTGATGGAATGTCTGGTGTTTGAGAGCTGAAACCTGTTCTGCCTAACCAGTTCTTCCTATAATTCTTATACCTTGCCCCCAAAATATATATTTAGTTTTAAGAAATTAATTCAATTTAATTTTGTTTCAAGACTTTGGGAATTATATATATTTGAAATTGGAAATATAATGTGGTCTTCCAAACCAGGTCAGAAAACATTATCTTTTGTAAAATGCACTAAAGCCCAAGAGTTTTATAATATAAAATCATGTTAAAAGATTAAACCATTGTATATTGTAATAAAAATGCAATTGAAATGAGACAAATTAATTTAGATTTTTCATATGCCAAACAACATTAAAATACTCTAGGCCTTTTCCAATAGACCATTATTGTTAGGGGCTCAAAGTTTTGAATGTTTGAGGAAGTTTTATAAGTGGGAAATTCTGAAGGAAAGTTATTATATTTGAATTTTAGATGCCCTATAATATTTGTAGCTCAAATATTGCAGTATTGGACTCACACTTGATAAGAGAAGTGAAACTAACAAGACTTTAAAAATTCCAGAGGGCAGCTGGTTAGCTCAGTGTATTGAGGGCCAGGCCTAGAGAGGGGAGGTCCTAAGTTTAAATCTAGCCTCAGACACTTCCCAGCTGTGTGACCCTGGGCAAGTCACTTGACCCCCATAGTCCACCCTTACCACTCTTCTGCTTTAGAACCAATACACAGTATTGACTCCAAGACAGAAAGGTAAGGGTTTTAAAAAAAAAAATTCCATATGAACAGCTATGTGAAATAAAGTGATTAAATTTTGAAAAGTAAATTACATTTAATTATTTATTACTAATAAGTAATTAATCAAGTATATTATTTTAGAATAAGCCTTTTAATTTTAGCTCTTTTCTGGTAGTCTTAACATTGTAATTTATTTCTAACAAGTCAAATACTTAAGAGCTTTGAATAAAAATGAAAAACTTAGAAGAGAATCTTCCAATTAATGTACTAAAAGTCTTCTGTTAGGATAAATTTATAACTTTTTATAAAGCTATTACCTGAGAAACTTAATTCTTAAGTGTTAAGTGTAGGTGTGACAGATGTAGCAGCAATTGCTTCTTTTGTGAAATATATTAGTTAGTGTTTTCTAAGATGACTTTGCCATTGTTTTTCTCAGGATTTATTTATAAAATTCTAGATAGATCTTTGTCTTATCTTATATGTTGTCTAAGCCTAGTACAATAATGCCTCATTGAACTGACATCATTGGAAATAGATGTTCCATGTAGTTTGATTTTTCCCAATAAACTTAATAGTTTTTCATAGTTGTAAAATTTTAAAGCTGGAAGAGACCCAAGAGATATTCAAGGCTACATAGGATTATTTTGAAGAAGTGACAAAAATTTATGTCAACTATTTTAATGGAAATATTCCTACATAATATATAATTTCCTGTTATCTTACATGCTATATTTAATCTTATCTTGAAGACTTCCAGTCATGAGGAGGCAGCATGCTTCATAGGAAAAAAAAGTACTGCATTTGTATTCAGTGGTCCTAGGTTCCAGTTCCTTGCTTTTGATATGTTAGTCAAGTTAATTAACATATTAGCCTTAATTTTCTCATGAGTAAAATGAATGTTGTAGTGCTAAGCGACCTCAAAGGTCCCTGGCAGCTCTAAATCTATTACTGATTTTTAAATATTTTGCTGTAATATAGTGATGCCTTCAGGGGACTTTTTTAAGTAGGGCACTTTGCCTCTATGCTATTGTTTTTGAATTCAGGTTTCTTTTTGGGGGTGTAGTTTTCCTGCTCTGTCCTAATTTAGCCTTCATTTCTTGTTACTCTCAATTTTAATTTAGAAATCTTTTTCCCTCATTCCTGTTGACTAGGAAACCAGATAACCAAGTGTATGAGAAATATGTCCATTGTTAGGGTAAATAGGGTAAGTGAGGGTCTGGGGCCATGATAGTGAACCTATGGCATGTGTGCCAAAGATGGCATGCAGAGACCTCTCTGTGGTTAGAGCACTGTCCCTGGCAGGGTTAGTTACTATAATGGCAGAGGGACTCTGGTGGAGCTGCTTCCATCCCTTTCTTCATGTGCCTCCCCACTTGTCTGCACTTACTCTTTCCCTTGAGTGGAGTGCTCAGGCTACTTCCTTCCCTTTCTCCCTCCCTTGTCTGGGATAAGGTAGGAGGGGAGGTGTGGGGTAATGGTGGTGGGAGAGGTGGGAGGGCACTTGGTTGGGGGTGGGGAATGGGACACTGCTCGAAGTTTTGGGGTTTGATGGGTCACTGCAAGTGGTCTCTAAAAGGTTTGCCATTACTGGTCTAAGAGCTTGAAAGTAAATTGCAAGAGCTTTTTAGTGTCAATTCAGCAAACATTTATTTAGTGCCTATTATGTGCCAAGCAAAGTCATATCCTTCATTATTGCACACATGTATGTATTTGATGTACTTTTATTTACTCCTTATTTCTGGACTGTAATAGACAACAAATAATTGATCTTTGGATAAGAGGGATAATGCACTAATATGAAGATAGACAAGTATATTTTATTTCAATCTCAGATAATATGATTGCCCTGAAGGTGCTTGAGGAATTTTGGTATTGTGGCAGTGGTCACTTTTGTTACCTTTTTTTTGTTTTGTTTTTGTTTAAACTCTTACCTTCTGTCTTAGAGTGAGTACTGTGTATTGGTTCCAAGACAGAATGGTAAGGGGGTAGGCCAGTGATGGTGAACTGATGGCACAGAGAATTCTCTGTGGGCATGTAGGTTCCCTTTCCCCCCAGTTTATTGCTAGAAAGGCAGAGGGACTCAGGTGGAGCTCTTCCTCTCCCTCTCTCCACCACACCTGACCCATCTGCCCAGCAACCAATGGGAACACACAGCCGGTAAGGTGGCAACTCCCCTCCCCCTCTCTACACTGACTGAGGACATTCCTCACTTCCCCCCACTCCTCCACCCAGCATCCCAATGGAAGCACTTCTTCCCTCCCTCTATGTCGGGTAAGAGGGGGACATACCCAGCATGTTGTGGGGGAGGGGCATGACTCTCTGGGAGGTGGGGTGGGGGAGGGGCTTAGCACTCCATCTCTAAAACTCCATCACTGGACTGCGCAGTGGGGGTTTAGTGACTTGTCCAGGATCACATAGCTAGGAAGTGTCTGAGGTCAAATTTGAACCTAAGATCTCCTGTCTCTAGGCCTGGCTTTCAGTCCACTGAGCTATCTAGCTGCCCTCTACCCTATTATTTTAATTCTTACCATTCCTACCTCCTCCCCCACCAGCATAAAACATTTTTTTTTGGGACAGTCGATGGGACAAAAAAACTGCTTTTGCCCATTTGTGGAAGTAAAATTATGTGCCAGACTGACTGAAAAAGCCCTTTTTTGAGAACATACTTTTTGTCATTGAGACATCAACCAAAGTGGTGACCCTAGACATTGAGTTTATGCTTCTTATAGAATATTAAATAATGGTACAGATAACCTACCTTTGTATTTGATTTAGATTGTATTTTATAAATAATCTTAATAATTGGTAGCATTTATGTAACACTAAGGTTTGAAAAGCACTTTACAAATATCTCATTTTATCACAGCATCCCTGGGAAGAGGTTGGTGCTATTACTATACCTATTTTACAGATGAGGAAACTGAGTTTGAGAGAGGTTAAGTGACTTGTTTGGGGTTACACAGCTAGTAAGTGTCTGAGTCACTATTTGAACTGGCATCTTCTAGACTCCATGTCTAGTGCTCTATACATTGTACATACTTCAATCCTATGTCTTAAAACCTTTGATCTTACTTAAAGTTGTAAAGCAGCCCTTGTTTATTCTAATGAAGGACTTCCTGTGTATGCAGTACTCTTCCGATTTTTTTTATGTTCTGATATTCATCCTTTCTGATGTTTACTTGTAAATGTTTTTTGGGATTTATTTTTTAAAAAGGAATGATTTTGACAACATAAGATGAAATCATTCTTTCAAATCAAAGCTATTTCTCATGAGAAATTTTACTCTTAAAGACCATATAAAACACAAGTACTTTTCCTAATGCTCTGGCATAACAATTTTTCTAGTTATAAGTTAAATCAATTGAACCCATGTCCCTCTGGACATTAAATGTAGTCATTTTAATCTGCCAAATATTTGACTCTTCCACTAAAGTCCTACTTTGATTCTTAAGGTGGCATAGAGGTAACCTTGGATTTGCCAAGGGTCCGTCAAAGAAAATGCTAACTTTAGCTAATCATAGGAGATTAGAAAGATTGCCATCTTGTGCAAGAGATGTCTGTCATTAGATGGATGAGTCTACTTAGGCTCAGACAAGTTCATCATTAAGATTGTACAACAGTTGATTATTTTTTTTAACCACAGAAATTATCTCCTAAATCATGGAGGATTTCTACCTGTATAGGTGGAGATAGACATACACTTATAAAATAACAGGTGTATATTTAAATATATATGGGTGTGTACACACACACACACACACACACACACACACACACACACAGGAGGTAAATATAAGGTCATTTGGGAGGGATGACTGGACCAGTAGGGATTAGGAAAGGCTTCATGTTGAAGAAATGATTCCTGAAATACATTTTAAAAGCAAAAGAGGCTTCTGTGAATTCAAGGAAAGGAGGAAGTGTATTCCAGGCTTTAAGGGGGATGGCCAGTTTAGAGGCACAGAAAAGGGAGATATGGAGTGTCTTGAGTGAGGAATCAGAAGGCTAGTTTGACTGGATTATAGAATAATGTCCATTGAGCTGAAAAGATAGGTTGGGGTCAGGTTATATAGGACTTAAAAAAATTAAACATAGGAATTGACACTAGAGGTAATTAATTGGAAGCTACTGGAGTTTAAATGAGTAGTGAGTTTTATGTTCAGGTCTGGGCTTAAGGAAAATCAAACTTTGGCAGTAGTTGTATAGGGTAGAATAGAATGGTGAAAGACTTGAGACAAGGAGAACCAATTATTAAGTTGTTGCAGCAATAGGATCTAAAATAAAGGAGTGGATGTGTGAGTGGAGAGAAGGTATTAGATATGAAAGTAGAAATGGCAAGATTTTGACGATTATATTGGATTGAAAAGTAGAAGATAATGCCATGTTTATGAACCAGAGACATGGGAAAGATGTGATTTCTTTGACATAAATAGGAAAGTTTGCAAGAGGGGAAAGGTTTAGAGGGGGAATGATGGGTTTAGTATAGGACATATTGAGGTGAAGATATGTCTCGGACATCCAGCTAGAAGTATCTAATAGGCAACCAGTCAATAAACATTTGTGTAGGGCCTGCTATATGCTGGACACTGCTATATGGTGGGGTTACAAAAGGCAAAAGATAGTCCTTGCCCTAAAGGAGCTCACAGTCTAATGGGGGAGACAACTGTTAATTGGGAAAAACACAGAACTACTAAAGTCTGAAAAACCAAGTCTTTAATCAGGAAAGAGATAGTGTTCAATATTCTGCTGCTACACAGAGTCAAGTGCCTAAAAATCACATAGAGCTAAAGGCTCTGGCAACAGTATCTCTGAGAGGATCATCATGTTAGATGATTCTCTAGGGAACAATAGAACTTGGGGAACTTATATACTATTTGAGGAACTAAGGAGAGGCAAGTATGATTGATTAACATTACCATGACTACAAGGAAATGAGAGATCCCAACTATACACTGACAGGTTGCCAAACAGGCTTGGGAAAGAAACCTTAGTCAGAGGCTGGGGTATCAGGGAATGGCTTACTTACAGTAGACACTAAAAGGATATGATACAATAGGGGAAACTTCCAGGACTAAAAGAGTACTTAGTATTTTAGGTCTGCTAGCCCTACCTAAACTGGGATTATCAACTTTAAGGTCTATTGTTCAATCTGAAACTGGTAAGTCTGAGACCTCTCTCAGGGTGAATTCTCAGGGGACAAGGGCAGAATTGGGGTCTCCAGATTTCAAGTTGATACAACAAATAAACATGTATAATTTCTATAATTATAGATAAGAAATAATTACCAAAGGGAAGACACTAGAATTAAGAGGGATTGGATAGAACTTATTGTAGAAGATTAATTTTAGTGAGTACTTAAAGAAAGCCAAGGAAGATGTACATAGAGATGAAGAGGGGCAAGTGTGGGAAGTATCAGGGAGCTGTTAGAGAAAATGCCCAGAGCCAAGAAATGGAATATTTTATTCTGAGCAGCAAGGAAGCCTAGATCATTGGATCAAAGGCAGTTGGTGATTTCAGTACTGAAACTTGGAGAGAATGGATCTGGATCTATAGGTCTGGGAGTCATCTGCATAGAGATGATAGTAAAATCCATGGGAGCTTCTGAGGTTATGGAGAGAGGTTTCTTTAAAATGTTTTATAAATCTGCAGTAGCCTGCTTCCTAAACCTCTGCCAAAGCATATACTTGAAAAACACTTGTTAAATATTTTCTGTGCATTATGCTAACTACTGAGGATATAAAAATAAGACACTGAATAGATTGGGAAAACATTTTGTGGCATACATGACAGATAAAAATGTCATATGAAATACATTAGAAATTTAAAAAACGTCATAGTGGCAACTTGCACAATTGATTAAAGGTCAAATTCTGTTCAGTTTTTAAGAGAGAAAACATGGTGTTAGTAATCAGTTGCAAAAATAATCAGAGATGCAATTTGAACAACTTTGAAGTACCATTTCATATCCATCAAATGGGCAATAACAATTAAAAGCAAAGAAGTTCAGTATTGTTGGGGTTATAGAAGTAGGTGCATTCATTCTCTGCTGGTGGAATTGCAGATTGTCTTTTTGGAGAGCAGTGTGGTTATCTGATGTTAAAGCTAGATAAATAATCATACTCTTTAGTCCTGTAATTCTGTTGTTGGACATATACCCTGAAAATGATTTTTTATAAGATACCTGTTGAAAGATTTTCATAGCATTATTGTATGTAATTTCAGGAAACTTCAAAGAACCTAATTGTTCAACAATAGGGAAACAGCTAAATAAATTGTGGTACATTATTGTAATGGGGTACCTTACTTCAGTTAAGATTAAACTGTATGAAGAACACAAAGAAATCTGGAAAGACTTATGAAATATTGTAAAGTAAAAACAGAACTACTAGAAAGGGAGTGTATACACTGTGTTCACATTAAGAAAAAATAAATTAGAACAAAGAGACAAAGATTTCCTTTAGAGATTTTTTAAAAAAAAATTTTTATTGATTAATTAAGAAACCTTTGAGGATTTAGAGTGACTTTTACAATGCTATATTTATTTTATGAGATTTTTTACTTTAAATGTAAATTTACTTTAAACATAGTCACTAAGCAAATTTAGTTCTTTGTATTTATGTTCAATGTTAAATATCGAATACACATTTTTAAAAGATTATGTACTCAAGGAGCTCACAATAAGATCATTTTAACATTTTGCCTAGTATGACACACTATAGAGGCAGTATGGCTCTGTAGATAGAAGGATAGCTTTGGAGTCAAGAAGACTTGGGGTCAAGTTCTGCCTCTGATGCACATTGGCAGTGCTAGATATATAACCTCCTAGTTCTTCAGACACTAAAACATGTCTGGACCACCCCCTCCATGTCTCATCTGTAAATCAAAGTAATCTCCAAATCCTTATCCTTGTAGTTAAGAAATTAAATATGCTATTCTTTCTATATAAAAATGTCACCAGTGACCCCAAATAGTTTTGAAGTGCTTTGACTTTTTTTTTTTTTTGTGGTAGGAACATATTGTACTGGGTAGCTCTAGGCCATATGTACTTATTCTTACTTGATATACCTTTTAGAACAGGTTAAAGATTAAAGGTATAGCCTTGCTCTGGATAGAACAGAGTGATATTCCTAACATATATTTTGGACCATGATGCATCCCAGATTGATAAGGTCCAGTGGTGCCCTGTTTACTGTCTCTAGGATAAAATACAAACTCCGTTCAAAGCCTTTTTACAAGTTGTCTCCATTTTTCCTTTGTAGATTTATTATTCCTCTTCATGTACTCTGTGGTTCAACCTTATTTACTCCTAAATTACATTCAATCTCATTTCTCTGTGCTGTTATAGAGGCTGTCCCCCCCATACCTGGAATGCACTTCTTCCTTTTCTCTGCCTTTTATATCTTCAACAAAGCTCAACTCTAGTGTCACTATACTTCCTTTCCTGATCCTGTCCTCCTTTGTTCCTCCCTTCTTCCCCCAATTACTTTGCATTTATTTACATAAGCAAGTATTTCCTTTGAAAGAATGGAGCTCCTTAGGACAGAGGTTTTTGTATTCCTATCCCCTATGCCTGGCACATAATTGATGCCTGATAAATGTTTCTTGATTGACAGGTCTATGTGGGGATCAAACCTATGATCTTAATGTGCAGTAACCAGTTAACTTACACTAATATTTATAGACATCTCTATTTTGATACCACCCAGCTTGTATCATGAATACACATAATTATCTTATTAGATGGGATAGATGTTTTTCAGTGAAGAGTGAATGTATATACCATATACGAATTAAAAATAAGGCAATTCACCCCCTTCCTCACCCCACATAAGGCAGACTCCTCAGCCTTTATTTTTATTCATTTATTTTTTTAGACCCATACTTTCCATCTTACAATCAATACTGTGTATTAGTTCTAAGACAGAAGAGCAGTAAAGGCTAGGCAAAGGGGGGGGTTAAGTGACTTGCTCTGGGTCACATTGCTGGGAAGTGTCTGAGGCCAGATTTGAATTTAGGACCACCTGTCCCTAGGCCTGGCTCTCAATCCACTGAGCCATTCAGCTGCCCCCTAACATCCCACCTCAGCTTTTAGATGGGAACTTTGAGACTTTGTGTGAGGTGAAGTGACTTGTCCAAGATCACATGACTACTAAGTGTAGAGCCACTATTAGAACCTAGATTTCCTCATTCTGGTCCAGTATTCTTTCTACTGAGCCAACACTGGCTTTATCTGTGCATGTATATACACTTAATCCATATATTTGTAAGTGCCTCTTGTGTTAATGTAAAAGTCTGGAATTAAGTCCTCAAATTTACTTAAGTAATTCCTACTTTAAACCAAGAAAGAAGTGAAAACTTGAACTGGTAATGTTGTTTTCACTTGCAAGGTGACCTAGGAGAGAATATCATTTGCTGTTAGGAATAAGCAGCAATAAATTTTATTAATATAATAAAATTATATTTATAAAAACTGTATATTCCACCTTCGTAGATTCCTCTTGGTAGAAATAATTCCACTCCTAAACTGGCGGTACAAACTTTTAATATTAATTAGACTTGTGAAAATGACTTTTCAGGAAAGATGTTATAAAAAGGAAAAGTGTATGTTTGTTATGACTATAAATGTTAATTCGATTTTTTGATTAATGAATGCTTCTCAATTTAGTTTGCTTTCTCCTTGTTCAGGACTTTGCCATTGGAGGGAACACCCAGATTTGGTACATGGCCTATAATACATACATCTCCATTATTGACTTTTTCTTTCACCACTGTCACTGATTTTCTATATGACCAGGGGCAGCAATAGGCAAAATAGTAAAGTAAGTAAAGCTTACTTTCAACATTCCTGCCCCATGTTAGTGCTTTCCCTTCTCTTCCTGCCCAGTACCTCAATGCCAGATTTCCCCACCCCTGCTCTTCCTTATCCTTCTGTGATCCATCCCCTTCAGTTGTAACTTATTTGTCATATAGCTGATATTTTCAGGACAACTTTGAACTTCCAAGATGTCAACTAACAATATGATTATTCTGCATTATTTTCCTAGAATGATATATTAAGGCATATTTTGATCATAGCCTTCTGGAGAGAATGAGAATGTCAGGCCTTGAACTATTTTATGAGGGGAGTATATTTATCAAATTTGGAAAGTAAGAAATCATTATCAATAAGTGCCTATTTTATCCCAGGCAGTATAATGGATATTATGTAGGTTATAAGGAAGTATAAGCCATAGTCCTGTCTTTAAGGAGTTTCTCAATCTCACTAAAGAAGTAACTTTCTGCTCTACTTTTGAACAGGACTGACCCTGTAGCTGACTTTTTTCGTTAATGGGATACTGATATTGACCTATCATGTTGAGAAATTGGTTAATAAGTAAATAGTTATAAAGAGAGCAGGTGCAAAGTTGAGCACACAAGGTATGAGAATGTTAGAGCTAAAAGGGAACTTAGAAGATCATCTTATCCAGCCCCTTTGTATTACAAATGGAGAAACTGAGGCTTAAAGAGAAGAAATTATTTACCCTAGGTTACAGACAAGCTAATAGTCAAATTAGGTTTCAAATCCAGGCCTTGGGATTTTCAGGCCAGTGCCCCTTTTAATATAAGAGTACTGGAGCTATATAAATTCTAAATTTCTATTACAATGTGTTTATTATATTTTTTATCTTCAAAGTTGCTTACTTTTCTGCATGTCATTTTTGTGCATTGTGCAGGAGACATTATGCCTATTTCAGAAATCTGTTATGTAACTGAAGTTAAGCATTTAAGCAGTTAGCTAGGTAAATGATATGTTCCCTTAGAGATTTTTTAAAAAGTATATTACATGAATTTATAAATTTGCTCCTAAAGATTTTAAAAGGAAGATTCATGCTTGCATAATATGCTTTATTTTAAAGCTGTGCAACACTTCTCATTTTGATTTTTCCAATCACTTAACAGACTTATATAGTGGTTTTTATTAATTAGTTGTCATTATATGTTAACTCAGAATGAAGAAGCCCATTAGTATGGAGTTTCAAAGAACACTAAATAAAGAATGGTTACTAGATTTAATTTAATCTCCTTGGGACATATGCCATAGTACAAAAATTGTTTCAATTACCAATTTTGACTGACATGTTTTGTTTTACTTTGTAGTAATGTTTATTAAACATTTAAAGAGATGTCCCCAGATGTCAAATGATAAAGGATTTTAATTGACATCTTTTGTTTTTATATCACTTTTATTTCCAAATGTTTCTCTCCTACCTTGTAAAAAGAATTTTAAAAGAAAAAAAATCAATTAAAACAAACTAACACATCCGCAGATATCTGACAGTGTATGTAATCTTCCATACTCTTAGACCTCCAAAGACAGGAGGAAATGGCCAGAAACTTCTTGGTCATTATAATTATATATTTCCCAACAGATGTATTTACATTCTTGCATTTTCCTTCCATACCATCTTATATGATGGCAGTTCAACAGCAGAAAGTAATAATATCCTTATTGATAGAGATTCTTTGGTAGACTGGCTAGTAAGAATTCAAGAATAAGCTGACGAAGCCAAGTGATTTGTCATGTTGTTTTGTATTCCCAGAATGGTAAAATTCCGTCAGTGTTTTAATACCCAACCATTTTGTTTCTGATAAGACTTCAGAAGAGGTAGCTAGCTCCCTTTATACTCCATGATTACTGAGGCAGTATTTGGTATTCTTTAACTCTGTATTTTTCCCTTACTTATTCCTGCCCCCCCCCTCTAATTTCCTACTTCCCTATTTTTACTTTTTTCTTTTGAAAAGGTTGCTAACCCAATAATCATGTAAAATGTTTGAAGTTTGAAGTCAGTTCTTAAGGTAAAGCAAATATGAATGAGTAAGTGTATCTTAATGTACTCCCATTTAATGAATATTTAGCCCAGGGAGTCTTGACCATAGCTCTGTGGACCCCTAGTAGATCTATGAATACATTTCAGGAGGTCTATGAATTTGTTTTTTAAAAAATATTTTGATAACTAATTCAATAAAATTGGTTTCCTTTGTAATACTATGTATTTTATGCATTTAAAACATTCTGAGCTGGGTCCATAGGCTTCACTAGACTGCCCAGGGAGTTCATGGCACAAAAAAGATAAAAATTCCTGATCTAGCTGGTTTTTGTTGTACAAATGGTTATTGCACCTGCCAGCATAATGCCTTATAATACATTGTATAATATTAATGAAGCATTTCTGTATCATATTTAAGCTTTCATTCTTAATTTATACAATTATCTTCTGACTAACTCTTTGACCATGGGCAAGTCACTTAATCTTTCTGAGCCTGTTTCCTCATTTCTTAAATGAGGAAAAAGTGAAATCTGTAGGAGCTATATCTTAGAGTTATTACAAGGATAAAATTATATATACATATATAGCATTTTGTAAAACTTAAAGCAATATTTAAAATGCCAGCTAATGTATTCTTGTGATTTTACTAAGTTGAGTCTTGGTGGCACAGAAATATCATGCCATAACTTTATTCTTATGCTTTTTATTTTCGTAGATTTGGACTGAGCAACAAATTTGAATCAGAATTCCCTTCATCATTAACTGGAAAAGTGAGTGCTAGAATTATTTAAATAATATTTGTCAGCCATACAACTAAAGGTCTTGTTGCAAAAAACTTTTATTTGAATTTTAATGATTGTAGAAAATATTTTCAGTTTTAATATTTTAGTGTTTTGTTTTTCATCTCTTTAGGTAGCACCTGAAGAATTTAAAGCCAGCATCAACAGAGTTAACAGTTGTCTTAAGAAGAACCTTCCAGTTAATGTCCGTTGGCTACTTTGTGGTTGCCTTTGTTGCTGCTGTACATTAGGTTGCAGTATGTGGCCAGTTATTTGTCTCAGTAAAAGAGTAAGTTGGATTTTATATTTATATATTTGCAATCAGGAAAGCATGTCTTGTTATATATTATGTTTCTTAGTTTCAGTAACTGATAGTAATATTAAATAGTTTTGAGTGAAGAGTGTTATTAGGAATAATAAACATAAATGAAGTTAAATAATTGCAATCCTAATAGTTTAAAATCTAAAACCACCATAATAGAAATAAATTTGTTTATCATAGTCTAAATACATACAAATTGCTTATAAGTAGTTGTGTAGCATATATATGCAGAGACTTTGTTACACTGAAATTGAATGAAAACTTATTTGATCCATGTTTTATTTGTAACTGGTATCTGAGGTCGAATCTATCCAAAAATATGGAGAAGATATGAATCACTAGGCTGGACATTAGGTGTTAAAGTCTTTGACTATATTCTATAACATGGAGCAAAGAGAAATACATAACAGCCTTCATTGCAGCTTTTTTTGCTTCCTTGGCGATGTTAGTAGAATGACTTAAAAGGGTGTCAAGAAACATACAGCTTAAAAATGTTCTATAAGCATTAATTTAACTGTTTATATTCTAAATGTAAGATCTTGGTCCATTGACCAGTGACTTGATAATAAAGAACCAAACCACTTCAGTATATACATTCTCAGAATAAACAAAACTAGAAATATGTCTCAAAAGTTTTCCTTAGAGAAACAAATAAAGAAATTTGTGTAGTTGGTTTCATCATGTGCTCACAGATCTGACATAATTTCTTGGGATATTTGATCCTTTTACTTTTCAGTAATTGTGATGAACATAACCATCACTATGAAGATAATTCCAATATATGTGCCAACATCTATCGCAAAAGATAAAGAAGATAAATTCTATAGAGAATTAGACAAAAGCATCTCAAGTCAACATAGATCTGTACAATACATTCAGCATATCTACAAAATCTTCATGAAAATGATTCATATATGTATATATCCAAGCGCATTCTTAATGAAAATATGAAAATAAAATGAGTAGACTTCTTAGGATATTTTTTTACTGCAGACCACATCTTCACAGCCATATAATTGACTGAAAGATATGGTGTTTTGTGTATTGTTTTGTTGATTTAAAAGAATAAGGGAGTAGAACAAAACAGCATTAAGATCTCTTCAATAAGGTATCTTTTGTGACTATATTGAAATCATTCAAGATTCTAACCCTACACTTAGAAATAGTGGAGAAAATTGGTATTCAGTAAACACTTCTGCAAATGTTGGCTAACTATATGGCAAAGAATAATAGTGTCAGCACACTAAAATGATTATATCATCAATTAAAAATAAACAAATAAAATTAAAAACAAATGAAAAGAACAAAGAATAATATATTTTCTCAATTGAAAAAGAGTGACATTTTTATCAATGAAGTATAAATTTATTTAGATTAAATTTAATTAAATAAAAATAAAAGCATTTTGTGTAATCAAAAACATTATCGCTAAAGTTAAAAGAAGAGACAGATTGAGAGAAAATATTTGCATTAAGTATATCAGATCAAGGTCTGAAATCTAGAACCTTAGTTATAAAAGGAACTGACATAAGACTAATGATACATTCATTGGTTTAGTGGTCAAAGGAAATGAGCAGTTTTTGACTACAAACATAAAAGGAAATATGGAAAGACTGATTACAAAGTGTGTCATCCTCAGATGGAGACCATGTTAATTTTTTCTATATTGTTACAGTTTTAAAATATGTACTGTCAGAGCAAGCATAATACTTATACAAAACCATGCAAAATTCATTTTGTAGAACCAGAGCTACCATATATATTGGCAACTGGTTTTTTTTTTAAAGGAAGAAAATTACGTCAAAGGTAAAATAGTATTTGAGACATATCTAAAAAAGAGCATGAAACAAAATAATTTTTTTGGCTTAGCTCATTTAATGCTATCTTATTAAATATTATTTAAATGGTGTTAAATGCTGTTTTACAGTAAATTTATTTAAAAGACCATACACAATTATAAATATAACTGCAGAGGTAATTTTATTTAAAGATCTTCAGATCATCAGTATCAAGCAAAGCATAAAATAAAGAGATGTAGAAATACAGAATGATGGAATTTTACATTTGGAAGCAACTTCAGAGGCCATCTAATCCAACTGGTACCTGAAAAAGTATACTCCCTCTATAATATGTCTCAAGAAATAGACATCTAAACTTTATGTGAAATCCTTCAGTTAGAAAACTCACTAACATTCTCATTTCATTTTGGATAGCATTGTTAGGAAACTTTTCTTTATATCAAGACTAAATTTGTCTCTTTGTAATTTACGTAAATTACTCTTAGTTTTGTCTTTAGAGGCCAAGTAGAACAAATAAATATTTCCTCTTCCACATAATAACTTTTCAGATAACTTGGAATATTTGAATATTGTTGAACAGCTATAATACTCTTGCTAAGTCTTTCTTTTTTAGGCCATATACCCATACTTTTCCTACTGTCGTGGGAGAAACACACCCAAGCAGAGTCTCACCCCAAGAATGGGAGACTTCTGGGGCAGCTAAGTGGCTTAGTAGGTTGAGATCTACAGGTCCAGATGGGAGGTCTTGGCTTCAAATCTAGTCTTAGATACTTCCTAGCTGTGTGACCCTGGGCAAGTCACTTAACTCCCTTTGCCTAGCCCTTACCACTCTTCTGCCTTAGAACCAATATGCAATATTGATTCTAAGATGGAGGGTCAGGGTTTTAGGAGAAAGAAAAAAAGAATGGGAGACTGCTGTTCAATCCAGAAGTAAGAAAATAATTTTATTTGAAGAAATTGAAGGTGGTGAAATAGCCTAATAGCTGATGGAAGAGCCTGGGGACTAATCAGATAGTTTGAGCTGATGGATAAGTCCAGGGGCTAGTAGAGTAGCTTCTCTGGAGCTGATTGGAATAGCAGCTCTCCAGTTGGTGAGTAGCAAGACCGAAGTGTGGAGTTGGGGGCAGGGAGGCCCTGTGGATCAGGGTTTGCATATTTATTAGGGTCTGGGGTCTTGTCTTCTCCCATTCCAGAGAAATCTTTATCTTTTATAAAAATCCTAGAAAATGGGCATGGCCAAATTCAGATGGAAGTGTGGTTTGGGTATACATCACCAGAAAGGGAATAAGGACTGTGCAGGTTTGGGGGATTCTTCTGGAATGCCAGAGCCTTAGTGCATGTGTCCTATGTTCCTCCCATTGTTCACCTTGTCATCATTTGTCAATATGGGAGAGGTCTCGCTACCCTTCTGGAATAGGAACATTGGAGGTGGAGGGGATGAAGGGGTGGAGAATGGGATACTACACAGATCTGACAGTTCAGAACTAAGGTAAATATGGTAAATATATTCAATATAAATATATTCAAATTGAATATTTATTAAAAAGGTAAATAAATACCATAATCTCTTAATCAAAACTGCCAGTGATCTAAAGGGCAGTGGAAAGATACATAGTGACTATAAATTGGCTGTTGCCTATTATCACTGATAACTGTAAGAAATAGTGTGAAATCCAAAAAGTAAATAAATGTAACTTTGTAAAAGTAGGTGAGCTATTCATATTGTAAAAGATAGGTATCAGCTGAATGATAGACTGATTTATTGTTACCCAGGAAAAGTTGAAATCTTAAAGAAATACTCCAGCATGTTTCATTAATTCTTCTTTGGAAGATGTCATATACAAGAATCACAAAAAAATAAAGCATAATGTCAGCTAGCATTTAATAAGTACCTGATATCTACCAGGCATTATTATGCTCAGTACTGGGGATAAAAAAGAAAGGCAAAAGGTAATCCCTTGTTTTAAGGAATTTATAGTCTCTGTGTGTTCCAAATAGGAACTATCAGAGGGTTATGGATGCATTAAATGTATGTGTTGGTTTTTATTTCAATTTTGTTAGAACAGGAAACTTGACAAAATGAATTTTATTTGTCTATTGTCTTACAATATAAATAAAAATGTATAAAAGTTTTTGGCACAGAAGATGAAAAGATAATTTGTTTTTATTATGAATTTTGAAGGGCTTCATAGTCCTTTTCCAAGTCCAGTTTCTATTAAGAATTCCCCCATCTTTTTCTCACAATATAGGAATCTTTCCATTTCTGGTATGATTCTACAGTAGAACTTTTGTAATTTAGGTAATTTTTGTCATATTTACAGTGTTTGATAAAGCTAGAATACAAAGTCATACTTGTGCAAAGCTGCTATTATTTATCTTATAGACTTAGAGAACTTTATATGACTTACTTTTTTCCCCAACTACTTGTAAAAATAATTTTTACTTTTGTTTTCTAAAATTTTGAGTTCTAAAATCTCTTCCTCTTTCCCTTCCCTTTTCTTCCCCCTGCTTAAGACTGAAAGTGATTTGATCTAAATTATACTTGTGTAATCATGCAAAGCATATTTTCACATTGGTCATGTTGTGGATGAAGATTCACATCCACAAACATATATGTACATGTATGTATGTGTGTGTAATAAACCAGTGAAGAAAATAAGTTGGAAAATAGTATGTTTCAATCTTCATTCAGACTTCTACCAGTTCTTTCTCTGGAGGGAGGTGGCATTTTTATCATGAGTCCTTTGGAATTGTCTTGGATCTTTGTATTATTGAGCTCATTTAAGCCAATTGCAATTGACCATCGTACGATATTGCCGTTATTGTGTATAATGCCTTCCTGGTTTTGCTCACTTCATTTTGCATTAGTTCTTGTAAATCTTTTCCAGGTTTTTGTTAAATCATCTTGCTTGTCATTTCTTATTGGACAATAGTATTCTATCACAATCATATACCGTAACTTGTTTAGCCATTCCCCGATTGATGGACATCCCCTCACTTTTCAAATCTTTGTAACCATAAAAAAGGTGCTATAAATATTTCTGTACAAATAGGACCTTCCTCTAACCCTTTACTTTTTTTGACTAGGAGAATTTTAGAGCTGGAAAATACCTAGAATGTAATCCTCTTATTTTGCAGATGAGGAAACCAGGGCTCAGAGAGATGTTAAGTGACTTCCCCAAGGTGGCACAGCTTGTTAGTGGCTCAGCCGGGATTAGATCCTGATATATGATAATTCTCTATATTTAAGTCTTCAATTTTTGTGGTACTAATTTATGGCCTTGTTATTTTGTAAATTTGAAGACACACACTGTAGTATAATTTCTTGTTTAGGTAGCAGCAATAGATGGAGAAAAGGAACCCTAAAGTTAGACTAGTTATTTATAAATTTTCTTTCTTGTCTGATTTCTATGATCTATCTTTTTGTTGATGCATTATTTTGAATTTTTATTTGTCCAAGTAGGTCACTTTTTAGTTATTTTTTAAACTTTTATAAATACTTGGGGTAGAAAATATTTTAATTTCTTGCCATCACTATCTTGATTGTGCCTTGAAAATAGAGGCTTTGGCTCAATTATAGACATTGATATTGTAAGGGGTGAAAAAAGGGGTTTTGGTTGGGTGAATATTAAAAGGTTTGATCACCAGGGAATTGAATAATTATCAATCTTCAATTAAAGAATAACTTCTAGTGAAAATGAATTTTATGGAAGTTTATTTACAAATGAGAATAGAGAGAGAAAGTAAGAAAATTAGAGAGAGAATAAGATAGTATAAGTAATCTAACCCACTGAGTAATTTGCTCCGGCCTTTGGCTCAAACCAGGCAGATTTAACTAGTCCTTAATTGGAGAAGGCTGAGCCAAGAGTCCCTAAGGCCTGAGGGCCCGGGGATGAATGAAGCAAAAGCTTCAGTCTCTGGTCCTCTCTTGAAAGGAGAGTTCCTTCACAGAATCCAGGAAGATTTAGTCTTTACACTCACCACATGTAATTCCAAGGGAGAGATTAAGAGCAGTCTCACCAGGGTCCCAGCCAGCGCTCCTCCAGGTTCAAGTCACGAACAAGAAGATCCACAGGAAGTGGTCACTCACTTTTACAGGGGTTTCTTGTACATCACTTCCTGTGCCTTCCTCTTAGTTTATGTGTCCAATCACGACAGACACTGTTTTTAGGACTGCCCAGGAGGCAGTCAGTAAATTCTGATTCGTCACTCACTCTAGCATCCATGAATCACAGACCTCCCAACATGTGAGTTAAGTGGAGTTGTTTATACTTTTGGTGATTAGATTTGAGAATGGGCAAAGTAGATTTAATCTCATTATCACAATATTTTTTCATTCTTTTTTAAAATGCCCTTACAACATATGCAAAATACTTATCTGTTGTCCATCTGAAAATTGACTCAAAAAAATGAAAGAAACAGTAAATAGTAAATAGAAGGTGATTTTAATCTTCATAGTATGTTAGTATCCTCTGCTTCTTTTCATTAAAGGAGATAGACCAAAATTGCCTCTGAACTTCACAAAAACCTCAGATCTCCAAATTATCTAAGCTTGGTAGTAGAAGTTCTAGACTATGGGGGGAAATTCAGAGAATGCTTATGGGAATATGTGAAGATAGGATTAACTCTCCCTTTGCCTATTTTTAGTTAATCAAATCAAGAACTTAAAGTATCCCTACTTGACATTAAGTAAGAGAATTCACAAGTCACTTGTTAGAGTAGGTGACAATTTCAGAGGCTATTGCCTAGCTAGGCAAATTGAAAGACTGTGATTGATTTCCATAAAGTGGTAAAGGGACAGGAAGTGATGTGGAAAAAGTCCTGAAATTTCTGTCCAACTTCTCCTTTGGAGTTAGTCTTTGGCCACTCTGTATTGGTGAGCTGGACTGAAAGAGGGGAGACTCTTTCCTTGGATCCTGGGTCGACTTGCTGGGTGAGTAGCTGGCCTTCCTTTCCTGGCTTCTGGAGAGATTGTTTCTGGAGAGGCTTTCCTTTTCTGGAGGAGGCTGCATTGGTGGAGCCCTTGCTGAAGACACCATTGAGACTCCTGGCTTAAGAGACTACCATAACTCCGCATGGAGATTGGGACTTGAGAGCCCTTGCCAGGTGGTGAGCTAGACTTCTTCAGACAGAAATTACAGGGTATCTAGCTAGGCAATAGTTTCTACTTCCTTCATTTTTCTCTTTTACTATATCTGTATTAAGCTAAATTTTTAAGAGCAGCTAACAGACTTGTGACTTAAGGGTTAATTTTTTAAATCAGTGACCACATTATTTTAGAACTTTCATATTTAGCATGAAATCTAAATTTTAAATTCTTACAAATGGAAGTCACTGGCTTAACATTGCAAAATAAATTGTTCCTGCCTTGTCTGGATGGTTGGGGCTATTGAGTATTATCATGGTAAACATTTATTTAAACAAATTATCTGTCAAGAATAAAATGATATAATACATAGTCTTAGTCCTTGAGGTTAATACAAGTTAGTTGGTGACCTTTTGGTTAAGTGGGATCATAATAATCTTATAGAAGAGGAGGACTTTTGGAAACGAGGGATAGAAGTGTTAATTATGTAGAGATCAAAAAGTTAGCAATCCTCAAGCCATTCCTAGTTTTGTATTTTTAATCTGTCATTAATTTATATGTAACAGGGTGGAACTTATATGGTAGAATAACAGGAAGAAGTACAGTGAGCTTTCTACCCTCACAGTGAATCATCTCAAGTTGTCATAGGAAGACACATAGTTTATGTATACTAGGGTTGGAATCTAGTCATAAATTTGCCATAGGTACTGTGTTCATAGACAAGACAAGGTCCCAGATCCATAACAGGGCACTGTGACCTCAGGCAGGTTCAGAAATAGGTGCCTCCTGGCAGCTTGGTCACTTACTCTCGGTTCAGGATTAAAGTCCAGGGACCTGCATCTAGAAGTAGCTGCCAAAAAAACAAAACAAAACAAAACAGAAGTAATCATCCAGAGTGAGGAGCACTCATCAACCGTGGGCTATGTCCTGAATAAAAAGTTCAGAAGCAAGCCACAGCTGTGTGGTACAGAGCAACATCTCATTTAGTCTTCTCCAGTCTGAATCCTACAGAGTAGTAACCAGGATAGGAATCTTAGACTGAAGGGAGCATAGCTTTCTAGCTGGCTGATATTGGCTGAGTCCAAGAAGCTGTTGCTCAGGCCTAACCCCAGTGCAGGAAATTTAATTGCTCAGATCAGGGAGCCAGTGATGAGACTGTCCCTGAATTTTAGACAACTTTAGGAGCACTGAAAGCTTGTTAGGTCTCCAGCCTGAGCTGTCCTGAGGTCTTAGAATAATATAACACTCAGTACTTCAACAAGGTCAGCCCAAACATTTCCTCCACAAGTGAACAAAAAATAGCCCTGATATCAGGTTCAAAGTAAAAAAGTAAGCTAGAAAAATAAGCAAACAAACAAAAAACAATCTTACCATAAAAAAGCTATTGTGGTGACAAGAACATTCTTTTTTTTTATTTAAAATTTAAAATTTATTTTTTTTCCACTGGGTGTGTATGTATATATATATATATATA
>NC_058135.1:164133094-164199099 GCF_016433145.1 Gracilinanus agilis
TTTTTTTTTTTAATACTACTGCTAGTATCTATATGCTTGTCATCTAGTGTGCTAGAAATGTTCCACTCAAATCAAGGGTTCTTTTCTGGTTTTGTATGTCCTCACCTGCTCCTCACTGTAAATCATTGAGATGTCAAGTGCAGTGATTAATTAAGCTGCACGTGCAAGTGCTTTTTTTTCACCTGTCAAGTAGGAAAGAAGTCTTGCTATAGAGGTTGGATGTTGCTGTCTTAATTCATAGCTTTTACTCCAGGCTGTGAAGTTGGCAGAAATGTTTTGCTTTCAGATTTTTATTTAGATATTGGCAAAGACCAGCAGAATGTTCGATTTTAAAAACTTAGGCATCCTAAGGTATATTTTCAGCAGTGAAATATATTATTAAAGTTTTATTTAGGAACATAATAAGTAGAGACGTTTCCTATGTTGAATTTTGCAGATTTTGTTTTAATCATCATCAAATATAGATTATGGAGATTTTATATTATTTACAGTAAGTACTAAAAGTATCTGAAATTATTATGGATTCATAAGAATACACTAGTTAAAGTCACATATTATTAACCAAGGATAGAATTTATGTGGTCAGATTTATAGTGATTGCTTTATTTTTTCATTCAATACTCAAAATACATTGCATATTAATTTGTTCGTGCTTTAGACTCTCATTTGTAAAAATTAGGTATAAAAGGGCAGTCTTGGAGAGCCTGATTTTCTTTCCATTCATCTCCTTTCCCCTCTCTTTTTTTTCAAACCACCAGTAAAATTAAAACCTCAAATTGTATAGTAATCTTAATCTATTATTAAAAGGTCCTAGAAAGGAAGATTACAAGGTAGATTCAGGTTTTGAATCAGTTTTGCCATTGGTTTAGCAGCGGGTGGGCAGGCAGATGCCTGCTCAGAGTAGAACCTATTGCCATTTTTCACCATTGATAGAGTAGCCTTTCAGAGTCAATGAGCTCTGTCAATGTGAGCTTGTCAAGGCTACAACTTCATAGACCTGAGAGGCGGTTTGAGAGGTCAGCCCTTTTCAGGTTCGCTGTGATGCAAATGAACTTTAATGCTTAAACAACTATTGGAATTTTTATGTCTGCTCCTTGTTCTTTTTTCTTCACAAAGTCATTGACGAGACATTCAGTGCTTTTTAAATTGGAAGTTGCATTGTGCTAAAGACCTAGTACAGATTTACGGAGGGCTGAAAGCAGTTAGATCATGTTCTTTTCATGGTGCGATTAGAATCAAATCGATTTCCCTACAGCCTTCAGCATTCAGATGGCAATTTTAACAAAGCTTGGGGGCTAGACAAGGGACAAAACGACTGAACTGAATGTTAATTACACTCTGCAGCCTTATTTTCTTTTGATTTGGAGCTGACTGGCAACTAAATTAACAAAAAGTGTGACCATAACTGCTGCCCTATTTTCATTTAAAAGGAGAGCAGTCTCTAAAAGGCTATCTTTACAAAGAAACAAGTGAGGTCTGCTGATCATTGTTAACAAGGGCACTGTTTTTTTTTAAAATTCTTGCCCAAAAGACTATGTTAAAAAAAAAAAAGTAATGCAATAAATTAGTCATTGACACACTGCTACCTAGAAAGTTACTCAAGTTTCTGTTTTTATGGCATAATTTAGGGGAACTTAAGCCAATAGTGCAATTCATAGATAATAATGAATTATAATTGGCATCCATGTGACTGTAGAACAGTCTTAAGCACATTTAAAATGGAAAATGTAGTATGTTTGGCATCCAGATTGGCAGTAGGTGCTTTAAATAAATATTAATATTGGATTGTACGATAGAGATTTAAAAAGGTTTTGATGTGAACAATTTTTACTTTACAAATTATCCTTGCTTGACATCTTTATATTAGTTTATTAATATTTGTTTATAACATTTCAGTTGTTTTGGAATATCAACTGCAAGATGCTTTTTCCCTTTGCCTTGTAAAGAAGCTGCAGCTGCACCAAGTTGCTGTTGATTCTACTGCAGTTCTCTGTCCTTTTGCACCTGCAGCTGTGTCAGACTCATCTTAACACCTGGCACCATGAATTATCCTCTCTTTTATTCATACTCTTAAGCAGGTCACATTTAGGGCTACATGCTATCTGTTGCAGTAGTAAAGTGGCTATAAATGTCAAGTAAATTTCTAAACTGTTTTATGAAACTGAATGATGAATTTCTAAATATATTTTCAGACCGGAGTCTGAACTTTGGGTATGAAAATAAAAATGGAATTTTCAATAGAGGTCATTTTATCAGCAGATCTCTCTCTCTCTCTCTCTCTCTCTCTCTCTCTCTCTCTCTCTCTCTCTCTCTCTCTCTCTCTCTCTCTCCCCTCTCTTTTCTCTCTCTCTCTTCTCTCTCTCATCCTCTTAAAAAAACCAAAACCAAAAACTTTACAGGTTATATTTTCCAAGTTAAATTTAGGCCCTACTAGACAGAATTCACTTTAAGTATATTATATATAGTGATGCTAATTTTACAGACATTATTACTATTCACTAATTGCTAATTTTTAAATTGATAATTAAATAGAACCATTAAATATTAGTGTATTTTTATTTTACCTTATGAGTTGTTTTATTATCATTTAAATATTTAAAATTAACATTGGAATGCAATATGTTATTTGGTGGATAACTAATGTTAGTCATTCTTGTGTTATATTATGAATTCAGAGGCCATTAAGTTTGAAGTAGTTAAAAACACGACATTCATGCTAAAATTAAAAAAAAGTTTAATAGAGAAGACACTTTTTGTTACTGTTTATTACTAAAATAGTTTGGATAGTGCTATAGACCACCCTGTACTTAGTCACTGTCCTGTACCTCTCCCCTTTTCACACAAAAAGCAGCTGCAAAAGAAAGTTTTTCTAAAACCAGTCAAGAGTAAAGTTTTTTCTCATTTGTCTTCCAGACACGAAGATCGATTGAGAAGTTATTAGAATGGGAAAACAATAGGTTATACCACAAGGTGAGTGCCGCAGGGAGCAGCTTCGTACTGTTGGGGTCTGAATTGCACAGTATGGAAACAGATGCTTTTGTTGAACTAAAAATATGAAAGGTGGACAAATGGGTTACTCTGTGTGCTGCAATAAAATAGAGCTCATTTTTCTTCCTTTACTCTCGTTCTTCTCTAGTTATGCTTGCACTGGAGACTGAGCAAAAGGAAATGTGAAACGAATAACATGATGGAATATGTAAGTTAAAGGGCTGTTTTGTGAGTTTCTCTATTAAATGATCATTTATTTTGCTTCTGATCTTATTCTTTTCATGATTATTAATCAGCAAAGGTGTCAGAAGCTTAATCTCCTGAGTGCAAGGATTTTCTACGGTTCACAGATGCATGGTTTCATGTGCAAGACTGATTTATAAAGTTATGAATGACTTGAAAACAAGGCTTCACTGTGTTCTGAAAAATAATAAATTAATTGCCAAGATAAAATAGCCTGAACGTGTGTTGATGGAGTGTGAAATTTTAGATGCTGTATAAAGAATAACCACAACTTTGGTTACGCAGCAAGTCAGATATGGCTTTTTTATATAATGCTAATCAAGTCTCCAAGTATGGAAGAAGACCTTTCAACCAAGCTGCTGGAGCTTAAGAAACCTTTAGCCTTTATAGATTTTAACTGCCCATACCTCAGCAGTCTTCAAAGTATCTTTCACTGTGTTCCTAGAACATTACTTTTAAAGCTCATTTTAAAAGTAAGCCAAAGAGAGAGAGGTTCTTCTTGTGTGTATTCTTAAACAGTATATAATCTAGCAATTCTATAAGTTTTTAGAATAATCTGATATGAAATTTAGTTTGCCTCCATACATTGGGAGCTTGATTTGTTTGAAGTTTTTGATTCTTCTGAAAAATCTATGGACAACCCTAAGGAAATTTGGGGTATTGATACTCCATTGAAACAAGATGTTTTATGTGCAGCCTTATGGATAGAAGTGAAAGGCCCTTAAAGGGTTAATTGCGGAAAATAAAGATTAACCTTCCTGAAGTACCTGGCATAGTACTTCTAACATATCTTTGGTCTTTTATTGCATGATATTTTATCTATTCTTTGAAACAATGCAGCCATCATAGATAGCTTATAAAAAGATTGATTAAAACAGTGTTTAAATAGTTGG
Organism: Gracilinanus agilis; assembly: GCF_016433145.1. Classification (NCBI taxonomy): domain Eukaryota; kingdom Metazoa; phylum Chordata; class Mammalia; order Didelphimorphia; family Didelphidae; genus Gracilinanus; species Gracilinanus agilis. The sequence continues at coordinate 164,137,219 of NC_058135.1, forward strand.
AAATTATCCTAAAATCATCTTTTCTCTGTTAGCATTTCCCCTTTCTTCCATTTTCATACTATCAAGTCCTATTTCTAGCCTGAAACATAAAAGACCTTTTAAAAAATGCTTCTTTTTTTCCACAGAATAGCTCTATTCAGTGAACCGAATAATGTAGATTTTTCGTATCATTATCTATTATATCAAACATGTTAATTTATGATGATGAGAAAGACACATGATACTTCTCTATAACTATAAAAAAAGCACATCTGAATAAGTTGTTTTGAGCTTGACCTGTGAAAATGCTAGGCCTATATAGATATGTTTTTTAAACCATACAATACTTCTCTAGATGATAGTTCTTTTCTTCTTTTTTCCTTGACCGAAGGGGGCAGTTTGAATGTAGGTTAGAGAGTATTGTTTGGGGATATGGAAATATTTAATACATCGACAATTCAGACTTTTCCCCACTAACCTGAAAATTCAAGCTTTGTTTTCTTTTCATTCTCGAATTTGCTTCAGAGAGAGAAAAGCAGAAGTCTAAGCTAATGCTGTCTAATCCTTCCAGTGTTTATATGTATGAAATCCACCTATTTAGTGAATATACTTATCATTAACATTTGTGTTTATGATATTATTTTGTTAAGTAAAACATATAAAATAGTTTTTTTTAGTTTATCTTAGAAAACATTCTCAGTTGTGTATTATCAAAGGTTTTTTTAAACAGTTATGTCAGATTTTTCTGTATTATGCTTATATATACTTTTTATTTAGAACAGTAAGAGATTAACTAGTAAAGTTAGCTAATATACTTTGAAATAACAATATGTTTACCTATGAGAAGATGGAATTAAACAATTAAAATATTTTTGTATTTTTTACTGGAGGGTCTTAATTTATGTATTTGTAAGGATTGGAAGGGAAATATATAATCTCAGGTATTTTTTTCTGATGGTTTCCTACTGAAGTGTTCCATTAAGAAGATACTGCCTTTTCTCTAGTTAATATTACATGCTTTTGCTAAAAATTCCTTTTTTTTAAGCACAACTTTTTGGTAATTTTGAACATTATTTTTAGTTAGAGGAAAGAAGAATGCTAGTCATATTTTGAATACTAGTGGAATTCCAGGGAAAATGTAATTTAACTTTATATTCTATCTTGAAATAGTAGTACTCTATCTAATGGTGGAGTTTAATGGCTTTGGTGCCATCATAGCATAGATATGACTCCAAATTTTCAAAAACTTTGCCAATAAAGAATGATTTGTGATGATCCCCTTGAAAAGGTTTTGAATATTGCCTATATATGTCTGTTGTCTGAAGATAGCCTCATTTAAATTGGAGAAGCTCATTTTGAGGTTTGACACCAGATGATGCTTGATTTGGTTAGGTGGGGAGCATAGCATTTCATTAAACTTCTTATTTACAAAGGGCTTTACAACCTTTGCTGGTAGAAAGAGAATACACGTAGGTGAGATAACAGATCATTGGAATATAATGACTACATGGCATAAATAAGAGACCATATAGATTGTCAAAGAATAATACTCATAAAATGTTTTCTCAAAAAATTAGTAATACCTAAGATGACGAGAACTGGCTTTCTTTTTGTATGTAATATATAATGCTAAATTTCATAATGTGTGTGGTATAGCAAATGTTAGATCTGAACCGACATTATGCTTTAGCATTCTTCTTTGTCATTCAGTCCTACAAATGTTTGTTAAGAAATGACTAAATAGTTCTATTTTTGCATCCTCACTTAGCATTTAGCAGAATATCTTTGAATAGAGGTAATGGGCCTTTAATATTTATTGAGATATGAGGAACAACATAATAGTCTTGGTGTTGGACTTGCAGAATCAAGATGACCTGGTTTCAAATCATATCTCTGACACTAATTAGCTTTGTGACTTTGGATAGCCATTTTACCTCTTTGAGTCTCAGATAACCTCTAAGACTTATCTACTAAATTATTGTTAGGTTTGCAATCTTTGTAGACCAAGGAAATCACAAATCTTTGATAAATTGCTTTATTTAATTGCCTAATGTAAGGCATTTTTCCCTTGTAGAATTCAGTCTACTAGGAGCTGTTGCACATGCCATAGAATTTTGCCCCTGGCAAAATACATTGTTAAAAAAAAAACAGTATTTGAGAATAAAAATATTAGATATCAGGGTTCTAGAAATAAAAGATCATTTTAAAGAAATTTTGCATAGTTCCCTCTTCTTTTAGGCAAAGAAATTTAGGGAAACTAAATATCTATGATAATACATCTTGTAAGTGGTAGTTCTATGCCTAGGTCCCTTAGACTCTTGTCTCCTCTTTCTATTCCTTCTTCTTGAGAGAGATAGAATCATTATATTGAGTCATTATTATTAAAATTCTTGGGTAAACATGAAGAATTTTAAATTTGTATAGATTTAAACCTTAGGAATTACTTGTGAGCCTTGTGACTTCTATTCAAAGCTCTTAAGTATGTACCCTCTTTTATCATTTGGGGCTTCCTTGTTCTTTCTCTTCATTATTGTTTCCTCAGCATTTTTCTTTTCTCATTATCACAGGATCATAATTGTTTAAAGATAAAAACAAACAGTTCATAATATCTGTTAAATCCAATGCTAGAATAAAAATTAGGCATTCTGGATTCTAGTCTTGGCTTTGTCATTTATTTTATGAATTACTCTTTGTGAAGGAATAGCCTTTACTGGGTTTTAGTTTATGTAAAGTCCTAAGGATTTTTTTAGGTTCTTTCCTCTGGCCTCTTAGGTGGTTAATTCTTTAGATAGTAAGAAAACATTGTGGAGATGGTAATTTAAGCCAGGAAAGAATGAATAATTTGTGAATACAGCATCTACAATCAATTTAAAAATTAATTGAGAACTTGGAAGTATCTTTCATAAAGGAAACAGGAATTTATTGAGGAACTCTAAAAAAAGAAACAGTAAATTTTGAGTAGGAAAAGGGAAGTGGGAAGAGAATGATGCCTACTATGTGCCAGGGATTGTGCTAACCACTTTTATCAAGTGTCTTATTTGATCTTTCCAAACAACCTTATGAAGTAGGTATTATTGCCATTTCATGATTGAGAAAACAGCCAAACAAATTAAGTGATTTGCTCAGGACCATACAATTAGTTAAGTGTCTCAGGTTAGATTTGGACTCAGGTCTTCTTGATTCCAGGCCTAGCATATCTACTGTGCCATCTAACTTCCTCCAGAAAGATACAGAATCTGATTTTGGCCATCTGAGGGACCTGAATGGTGTAAATTCAGCTCCTGAATAAGATGGTGTATTTCATCAAGATTACATTATTGATAATGCAGGCAAGGCTGGATAGCCCACTAAGACAGGTAGAGTAAAGCCTACTGTCACCAAAAGATAGAACCACTCTTAGCAACTAATAAGCTAGTTATATGTTTCAGTCAAACACAGCAAGTTAGAGAAAATGAACAGCTTTCAAAGATTTGGAGCCATGGAGTTCTTAGAGCAAAGAGGCAAAAGAGGTATTTAGAAATTCAGTGCAGGGGTAACTGGAAGCAGGAGAGGAATATTTGGGTGATTTTATTCCAGGACTAGCCAGGGTGACAAAACCTGAGAGGGCCAATGTAGTTGCTAGAGTGGCAGTGCAGTTAGACCGAGGCTAGAGTATCCAGGCACTACTACATACAAATTCTGGAAACTGATTTTGGAAAGCATTGAAGCATCTCTTTCACCAGACTTGAAATGCAAGTTTCTATCTAGCTTGAGGTTTGAGTATCTTATTATCAACTTTAAATAGGGTTTAAGTGAAGTCAAAGGAATAAGGACTTGATGTTTAATAATTTGTGCCAGTCATGCTGATCTTTGGCTAGGCATTATGGATTAGAAATCTGCATTCTGAATAGCTGTTTTCTGTGCTTTGGTTTTTACTATATTCCCATTACCTGCCAAAATTTTCTAGTAATTGTTCTGAAAAAATTTAGCTTAGTCTTGATTGAAATTAGGAGAAAGGGGAATTACTTATTTACACTTTGATCAAGAGTAGAGAGGGAAAGTAAAGGGTACATAAACTCGGCACCCAAAAGAGATAGCTGACCTGTAGTGTAATTAGATAGGTGCCTATCTAGCTGGGCCTTTCCTTTATACCTTAGTTTTGTCTCTTGCCTCTGATCCTTTTGTTTATAATGTCTAAAACTGAGTTAAACCCTGCTTGGTAGAGATATGGAGAAAATAATAAAGATAATTTTTTATGGTAGTGTTTCTAAATCATTTCTATGGATTTCCAAGAGAAAGACTGTTTGGATGCCAAGTAATGGTAATAGGGGTGTTTGTGATTGTATTCTTAACAATCTTTTCAAATGATAGAAAAGTGTTAACATTTTGTTTGGGTCAGATTTTTTTAATTTTGTCTTTTTTTTTTTTAACAGGTCATCCTCATAGAATTTTTACCAAAGACACCGATTTTTCGACCAGATTAGCATTTGCTTTATTTATAGAGACTTATCCAAGTATGTTGTCTTTCCAATGGTGCCTTGCTTGGTGCTCTCCTGGTGGTGACATAGCATTGGTTCTACAGAATCTTGTGGTGTTTTTTTTTTTTTTTTTTTTAATAACCGCATGTTCTAAGTGTGCATTTTTGTCAGACTTTGCAACAGTTATTTCATACAGATGTTAAATAATTAAGTTATTGTGCTTTTTTCTGTTAATGTATCTTGATTTTCAAAGATTGCTTTTTTTGTATTATCAAAAAAATACATTTGAACACAGCCTAAAAATGACCAGGCCTTTTTTTTTTTTTTTTTTTAAATTTTTAACTTAAGGTTCATGATCCTTTCATTGTAAATTCTTTTAACATAAATACACTTCCTGTGACTCTGTGTGTATCATTTCCAGTAGACATAACTTTATTTTATATTTTTTATTTCTCAATTTAATCAAGGTATTCCTTTTTCAAATAGTGAATTTTCTGTACTAGTCTTTTTGGGATTTAAATCCCCATTCCCCAAATCCAGCCCCCAGTCCTCCCCTCTATTCCAAGTAGGCATATCTGTGTTCATTCACATGGATAAATCGTATCAAATTGTTCTGAAAATATTCTGTGTTCAATGTTGTTAAAACAGACATTGAATCATTTTGTCTAGAGTAGGAGAATTGATTAAAGGTATGCATGCATCTAATGGTTACTAGAGCTCAGGATCACAGAAAACATAGTAGCATCACAACTTACATATATCTTTATTCAAGGTTATATCTTTAATGATGGCCTTACTTGGGTTACTTTTTATTGTTTACCAAATTATATGTGCAAAGGTGCAGAAATATTCATTTTTAGTATTTGTCTAAGGAACACATTTTCCATGCCATCCTATTTGCATTCCTAGATTGGATAATCTTAAAAACAGTCTTGAAAAATTGAGTAATGGCAACAAATGTAGGCAGTCATCTAATCTCCAAAGGATATTCAAAACAGGATTTATAGGACAATATTGAGAACTTTAAGATATGGAGAAGATAATTTGTATACATGGTGGTGAGTTCTTTTAAGATTTTGATCCATTAGAGTGACTTAATTTTCTGCACAATTATTTAAGGCTTTTTTTAAAAATGGGGATGTTACCTATTTTTTGAGTCAGGCCAGTTATATTCATTATAACATTTTTTTCCTTTTGGTTGTACATACCCTTCATGCATTTAAAATTAAAAATTTTTTTTCAGTTGCATATATGTAAGTTTTTGTTCTTTTTATAAGCCTGGAACTATACAAATTTTAATGTATGTTAAAAACTTGTTCCATACAGCTGTGGTATCGAGCAATAATGTGAATAATTTTGAAAACTATATACTCTGATTAATAATTTGTATTAAGAATTGGTACCACTACAAAATACCTTCCTCCTGTATTAAATCTTTTAAATACCAGTTTCATTAATTTATACATCTGTATTTTTTAGGTGTTCTGTGTATTTCTCCACAGTACTGTATTCTCTAAAATGGTTGGATGTCATTTTATATTTGACATCAGGAACTGTATGAATAGTTTGTCATTTTTTTTTCCTGAGAATTGTTTACCTTTGGTGCCCAAAATAATAGTAACAATTGAAAAAGAATGATTACATTTCTTCTAAAGAGCTCAAATTACAGAGCCCAATCACATGTTTCACCTCACTTAGCTTGTATTTAGGGTATGTTTTGCTGCCCTTTGAATAGTGCAATTAAAATGTTATGCTATTCAAAACAATACTGTAATATTCCTTATTGGGTTTAGTGTAAAAGAATGTTGATTAGAGAATATCATATCTGCGTCAGGGTTTAAAACCAGAGGAAAGGTAGGCTGCTTGTTTAGAATTAGATGATGCAGTAGAATGTTCTGTCTCTAAATGTGGTACTTTATCTTGCATGTGTAGGTGTGTCCCCTTGGCTTCCCTCATAAAAAGAGCTGATCCTGATTAGGAAAAAAAATGTATATATATATATTTTTTTTTCTCCCCTTCCTATCTTTAATTTTTCTTTTAATTAGCCTTCATCAAAAAAGATGTGGGGTATTTAAAAAGTATATTTTTAATAGAATCACAAGAGAATATGAAACTTACTATGGATGGTAGTGTTGAGTATAGGGTCCTTTTAAAGCCTTTCTAATTCTCTTTTTAATTAAATGGAGAAGTGTGTCATTTGCTTAAAGAGATTCTCTGGGAATGTGCACTCTTAGACTTTCAATGTGAATCTGGAAAAGAACCATGAATGCTTAATATGCCGGCACTACCATGAGCCAATTATGCCTTGAACAGTTAGGTTTTCGTGCTTTGGTTTTCATTAGTGTCCCCCAGTGTAACTGGGTTACTCTTTTTTGCAGACTATGGATTTGAGTGACCATATTACTGGAAATTGCAAATGTCAAAGATACTTTTATGTATAGATTGGACTGAAGGAAACACTCAAAATGGCAGTTCTATAGCTCCCATCAGTTCTGAGCCATATTGTTTTTGTACTGGGAGGGTATATTGGCAAAGGGGGGTATTTGTAAAAACCTCAATGAGTGTGTAGATTCTTACATAGGCTTAGTGAATAATTTGCATATCATTTGTGGTTTTGGAAATAATTCACTATTCTTATAAAGAAAGAAGCATTTGGTGGTGTTTAAATGTAGAATAAAACCATGTTACAATATGGTTGTTATTCCATGGATTTGGATATTGTTGGTAAAATTATGTTTCTGGAAAACTCAACTATGCAAAATATGATTCATTTGTTATTAAAAACTATAGTTAGTCCGAAATCATATGGTTAGCTTATAAGACAAATGGTAGTTTTTCTCCCCCAAAAAAATTATACTCTAAGTTAACTTTGCCTATGTAGGAAATGGTCATTGTATTAATATGTTTATGCTTTAGGAAAACTAGTAATGACTACTTTTATTCTGTTAGGCAAAACTTCTGTTTATCTTTCCAAATAGTTTTGCCCTCAAAGCTAGTACAGTAGTAACCAAAGGCTTCCTTTTATCAATAGTTTACCCATGTTACTGAAGAATTATAGTGCAGGAAGAACCAGAAGATGCTAGCAAGGTAACTACATGATTTTGTTATTAGTGTTTTTGGAAGAGTGTTTCAGGTTGTTTCTTTAAATATTAACTGCCAGTCCCATTATATCTTGTGGTTTTCAGGAGCACATAGGCTTAAAGCAAAATTGCAAAGTTTGTTTTTGGTGCCCTCCCATCTCCATTTCTATACCCTTTCCCTTTCTGTCCCTGGATATGGAGACCTCCCATGTTCTTTTGTTCTCAATGAAACAACCTACCTCCTTTGAGCCTGCCTTTCGTCAAAGTACACAAATTAACTCTTCTTCCTTTCCTATTTTTTTTAAAGCAAAGCTCTTTATTTCCTGCTTCTTAACTTAGTATTAGGCTATTTGATTATTTAGGGGTGAGGGGGAGGAATCATTGATAGGTTCAGCCTTCTTTGGGGATATTTGCATTTCTAAAAGAGGAGCTTATTAGCCCAAATGAATTGCTTGTTTGTTTGTATTAATGGGAGGATGTCACTCTTGCCTCATCTCTGTTGCCACCAACTGTAGTTCCAACTCTCATTCCTAGCACCAGTTTCAAAGCATGTTCTCAGTCTTTATTTTATACATAAATATAACCTAGTGTTCTCTTCCTTTCTAACACTGCTACTATCCTCTGACCCCATAGCTGTGAAATAAGAATCCTTCCTAGATGGATGAGAGATGATAAAACCCACCTAGGAACCTCCCCAGGGCCAGTAAAGCACAACCCTTAAAATGATTAAAACCAAGTTTATTAAGGGTAGGGAAATGATAAATACAGTCCTAAATTTATCAAGCTATATCTCCCACCAGTATACACTCCCTCTCAAGCCCTTCTTATAGCTCCCTGCTCTTAACTAATGCCCCCAAAGCTATCTGACCATAATCTAACCTAATTTATATGGATTAACAAAAGGACAAAGAGGAAAGAAGGACTCACAGGTGTATTGGAGCCCTTACCTAAAGCCTGGGGTTGGTTTCACTAGATAACCCAAAGTCCCAGTTGACAACCCTTGCATTACCTTGGCCAATTGGATTTATGGCAGATGGTCTTTGTACCTCAGGGAAAAAGGCAGTCCACTCCAAAGCAAACTCTCAACAAAGTATTCCTTAATCTCTCCATGAGATTAGGACTACCAAGGGAAATTTTGCCAGAGCAAAACCACCTTCCAGCTCAGTGGAAACAGGAGTCAGACTGTTAATGCCAGTAAACTCCCACAATCCTTTACTCCTTGTCAGAATCCTCTTCCAGAGCTTGTATCCAAATTCTCCTGCTTTCCTCTTTAAGATAATCCATGAAACTTACTCTATCCCTTACCTACATTCCTACAACTGTTCTGTAACCTTTTAATTATTTCATATTCCCCTTAGAAGCTGTTTGTTTTTACAAAGAAAACATTAAAAAAATCCTTCTGTGAGGAACAAAAGAAAAAATAGGACAAAATGGAACTGGTACTCCAATCCTTTTGCCTTTATGATGTGAGGCTTAGTTGTGTCGGGAGACTTTAGGAAGAGAGGCTGAATTTAGGACAGGTCCTAGCTAAGTACTAGAATAGAGAAGTCCCTCCCCCCATTAGAACCCACTCCTTTTCTGTTCTCCCATCTTCTAGCACCTTAGAATTTTGTGAATAAGTTTTAATAAGCTTGTTCTATTATAATATTTTGAATCTAAATACATTTATAAAGATGAATGAGATTACCAATGGTTGTTTCTGTTTTCCTACTTTCCATATACTTAACACCTATAAAGTTACATATTTTTCAGGCATACATCATACATACTATCTAATGTAGGGTTCAACCACGTATCATTAAGTATTAAGTATTATATGCTAGAACATGGGAAGGTGTTAATATGGTTTGGTTTAGAAAGTTATGTCAGAGGTTTCAAAATTTTCTTGATCATAAAGGAGATTTTTTACAAAATAGGAAATTAAATCACAAGTGAAGTTTCTTAGGCTAAACCAAACACTGGAATTCAGGAGTTGACATGTGTTTCATAATCGCCTGCTAACTTTGTGAGACTGAGTTACTTGGTCTTGGCTAGTTTATCTACAAAACAAAGATATGACTACCTACCTCATAGTATTATATGAACCAGTATTTTGTTGGTATTTGTTAAGTTCGTTGTGAAAGTAACTAATTGTTTTCTAAGAGTAATGTTTTAGTAGTAGAACGTTTATATTTATCCTGTCAACACAAACCTCGTTGAATTGACCAGGAAATAAAGGTTTTAAATTTACATCTTCATTTTCCGAATTGGGTGAACTTGCTGTATATGGCTAGAATGCTACTTTGTTTATGTTATAGTAATCAAAGCAAGGTCCTTTATATACAGACTTGCATAAATATAACTGAATAGAAAAATGGACTTAGAATGTAGGGATCTCAGCTGTAGTAGTATGTGGGCAAGTTGTTTAACTTTTGGGCCTCAGTTTCTTCATCAGTAAAGTGAAAGGGCTGGGCCTCTTGATCTCTCTGAGGTCTCCTATCTTTAATATTCTTTGAATTCTGAAATAAAATTCCTTTGTGTCATGTTACTTCTACTTAAAAATAAAATACTTTGAAATTTAGGGTTAGTTAACTTCTCTCCCCCCACCCAGCCCTTGGCCCTCAAGTCTTAGAATCAAGGCTGAAGAGTGAGGTAGGGCTAGGCAATGGGAGTTAAGTGACCTCAGGGTCACAGCTAGGAAGTGTCTCAGGTCATAATTGAACCCAGGACCTCTTGTCTCTAAGCATGGCACTCAATCCATTGAACCATCTAACTGTCCTCTTTTCCTTTTTTTTTTTTTTTTTTTTTAAATAAGAAAGTGGAGATATTCTGTGTTTGGGTCCTTGCTCCAATACTTATTAGTTTTCTAACTATAGGCAAATCACTTAATCCCTCAATTTGTCAGTTTCCTTATCTGTAAAGTGAGCATAAATAATACTTGTACTATTTATCACACAGGATTGCTTAAAACACTAAGTGTGAGTTACTGTTACTATTTTGAATACAGTATTTCTTAGGCAAATATTAAGGGATTAGCCAGACAGAGCAAGACACTTTATTTAGGAAAGTAAGATACATCTTTTACCTAGAAACAAAAAATCAGATCAGTTTTCAGTAGAAGGAGAGCAATATGATAGTAAAATCTACTGAAATACATACTTTTTTCTATTGTCATTTGTTGAATTTCAGTATAATTTCAGTATATTTTTTTTTAAAAAACTCTTCCCTGCCATCTTAGAATCGACACTAAATATTGGTTCCGAGATGGAAGAGCAGTAAGGGCTACGTTTTTAAGTGACTTGACTTGTCTCTAGGGTCACATAGCTAGGAAGTATCTGAGGTCAGATTTGAATCCAGGACCTCATCTCTGGGCCTGGTTCTCAATCCACTGAGTCACCTGGCTGCCCCCAAATTTCAGCATATTCTTGAAAAGCTTCCTTTTCCCCAAATTCCTTTTAATTAAATTTCTGCACCCATTTAATTTTTTATTGTAGCTTTGTTTCAAACATGTCTGTCTAAATCTAAAGTCCAGCATGAAGGTATGGCAAGAAGGTATCCTCATGGAAATGTGTGCTTCAAATTGAAGAGTTTTTCATTCCTTAGTCATATTCCATTTAACTAGGCAATTTCAACTATCCCATTATATCTTTATAAATACTTTATAATTTTTTTTGTTAACTGTAGGCATTTAATTTCCATTGAAGTTTCTCATTTGGTGAAATAAATGGCATTAAATACTTTCAGTTAAAGCATTGTAAAACTTACCAGTAGTGGCAGTAGAAACAAGTTGATCATATTAAATGCCAGATCAGGGAAATAATTACATTGTTTATAGAAGCTCTGACGCACAAAGGATTAAGGCTATGCCACGGTCAAAGGCTATAGACAGATTAATGTAATCATGAGAAATTATTTTAAAAATTTTATCTAGAATTGGAATTTTTTTCTACTAAGTTGCTTTTTTAGATGCTTAAGGGTAGTGTGTCAAATAAAGCTTGTTATCATTTGTCTTCTTAAATTTGTTGATCTTAAATGAACTCAACAAGGATTGTTAGGCAAGGGATTTAAGGAATTTGCACCTGTTATTTACAAATAAAACATTTTGAAATAGTTTGCAAAAATAAAACACAACTATTCAGAAACTACTGATGACCTATGAGAAATTAAAAGATGAAGAGCTGGAACTCTATTCCATGCTGCCCTCAAAGAATGTAAAAATCAGGTAAGTCAAGTCCTATTTTTTTGTTCAAATAAAATTTTGGTTAAATGTTTTCAATTTAATTTTAATAGTTGACGTTCTGTTTCCATGACAACTATTTAAAGCTGCTTTTCTTTCAGTACTAAGAAGCTAAGATCATGGTAAAAGGGAACATTTTCATCTTTTTAAATAAAAAATTTACACTACTTTGGCAGTGTTGGATCTATATGTTTGATAGTGAGAAAGTAGAAGTTGCTAAGAATTTATCATTGTAACAGTTATATGGAAAGCTATGTGAGTCTATGTTTTAGTTGTTTCATCTGTACCAATAATATAATTTCCAGATTTAAAAAGCCCCAAGGATGTTAAAATAGTTCATTATATTAAGTTTTTACTTGCTGATTTTTTTTAGAAAACAAATAAATGCCTTAATTTAAACATATGGTGATTTTTTTTGATGCTTTGTGCAACTAAGCATTTCACTCAAGTTATTATTCTACACTCAAATCTAAAGTATGGACTAGTGGATTTATTGCCTCTTTGTCACTATAGGTCATAATATTGAATAAAATCCTTTTAAACCAATTTGAGTGAGGAAGCTTGGAACTAAGGGGGCAATTACTTAAAAGAAATTGACCAAGCTAGCAGTTTGTTTGACTGGATTAAATTATTGAGCATTTCATAATGAATAAATGTATATTCATCTTATCTTTACACAATGAACAGGAATATATTTTCCAAACCAATAAATTGACTTTCTTAGTACATACTTAAGAGCTTGTATTTAAGCTTGGTTTTTTTTTGCTTTTTTCAAAGAGAAGTATGTGTACTTATCAATTTCTCATGGTTGGAAAAAAGATTTAGACAAAGTCCGATGTGATTAGTATAATCTTTTCCCCCAAAAAATCTTGTTTCAGTGTGTCTGATTTTAAAAGGTAAATTTTGTAGTCTCATAGTTCAGTTTTTAAATTTTGTACACCAGTAAATAAGCATATCTCTATGGAGATATATAGATATGTATATCTACACATAACAGCATTCAACCATGCTTGTTCACATTGTATCAATGACTTATTTAGGTACATTGATTTATTTTTCCTAAATGTTGTTACAGCTAATAAAATCATTATGCATCTTTTCACTAAGACTTATTTTCTTTTACATGTAGTAAGCATAAATTCTTTCCTTTTGAATGTTTGCTTTTAGTATTATTACTTGAATTTTATCTGTTATATTAAGTTATATAACCATTTTGAGTAGTCATTCAAATGCTCACTCCTAATGGAGGAAATATACATCTAATTCCGAGGTAACTGTGACTCTTTCTGTGTTTGTATCAGGCAGAAACACTGTTGTCAGGGGTGAATAGCTAACATCCTTAGATCCAGCCCTAAAATGTGTATCTAGTGATTTGGCATCTATTAGGAAACAGTCACCTGCTAATTTTCTATATGTTGTGTGTGAGATGCATATTTCTTGAAACTTTTTTGATTGCTCTTTACTGAAGAAATCTTAAACCCCTCCAAAAGCAAAACACAACAACAACAACAAAAACTAAAACCTTTTCTTGGAGCTCCTGTGAAGCATGCAGGGTGTTGTAATTTCAGTTTGCAAAGTGGTATGATACAATGTTGCTGAGCAGAAAAGCACACGATAGATTTAATGTAGCCAATTGTGTACTTTTGAAAAAAAGAGTAACTGTTCCCTGTGAGTTAATTTTGGATTTTTTCAGAATCTCTCTTTTAGGCTTTGTGCAGGATTCTTCCAGACAAATGCGTATTCCATGTGGGCCACTGTTCTGCTAAATGCTCTCAGTTCTCCTTTTGCAATCAAGATTATGTTGCTAAGGAGATTTTGCTTTTATTGGTGCCATTGATTTGTGTTAATACGTTTTGAATACCTCTTGGTATTCTTCCTTAGACAAGGCCAAAAGAAAAACTTCCCCGAGTTTCCCAATTTACATCACAAATGGAGCGGTGGTGTAATGAAGCCGATATAAAGTGGGCAGTTGAAAGGGAACTAAAGAAGGGCACTCAAGTGAGAAATGAAGAAATGTGCCGAGTGCAGTCTGTGGCTGCCTTCAGTCCAGCTGCAGGAACTGGCTCAAGGCAGAGGCAGAGGGAGAGTGAGCGCCTCCCTCTTAAAAGACCACCCACTTTCTGTAGCCTTGCTTGGCACTCCATAGATTACCTCATTGACTAATATAGAGCCATTACAAAGCAAGGAACTCCTCCTGAAGCCAGAAGAAATGGTTCTCACCCCTGTAGCTCTTTGCTTCTTTCATTCAGAGTTTGGGTATGACCGAACTCTGAATGCCAGGTGATCTCCGAGTACTGGAAGGGGAACCCCAAGGATGGACTAGGCCACTGGGCTTCCTCGTGGGCAGGACAACTGGAAGCAAAACTGGTTTTAACTAAACTGGTCTTTTTTTTTTCTGATGGCAGTCTCCTCGGAATCTTGGAATCAATATTGTTGGTGGGCCCAGAGTCTGAGAAGGGGTTGGTATTGACTAGTAATTGGCTTGTTTTCCATTTAACTAAATGCAATGTTGAAGGGCCTTTAGCTGGAAGAGCTGAAAACTTCCTGTTCTTAGCATTCTTAGGAGCTCAAATTTAAAGACAATGCCATATCATTCTAAAGTGACACAGCAACGCATACTACACAATTAAGAAATGTTGCTAAGATTTAGGGGTGAGACATGACAAATTCTGTGGGAAAAATAATTTCTAGACAAGGTTTGGGTTTAAAGGAAATAAAGAATGGGACTCAATGTGGACACAACATTTTATAAAATACAGCTGCATTCATATAAGGTTGCATGATGAAAACAATTTCTTTAGAAATACAAATTAAGTAGTGAATTGGTTATGGAAAATAACTTAAGTTTAAGTCATTAGTGTTGTAATATTGGGTGAGCCAAGCAAGAAATATATTCAGCAGAGGCATTGTGATGTCACTGAAAAACATATAATTTGTGGCAAGTGTGCTCTGGGAAAAGAACATGTTGGTTTTTCTATCAACAGTATCTTTTCAAAAGACTTAAAACTAAGGTTTTACACTAAACTTTAAAAAGTTAGGAAAACAGCAAGAAAACGCAAAAGAGATTGAAGTCAAGAGGAATCAAGCATTCTCTTTCCAGTAGCGAAATCCAGCTCTAGGCAGTAAAAGATTTCAGTGCATTTCTCTAAACTCATGACTTATTTATGTATTTCTTCTCAAATACTGGTCTATTTTCAGAAACACTTTCAATGAATGAATTTCAGCTTTATAGAAACATGAAATTAAAAATTTTCATTAAAAATGTTCATTTTAAAACTTCATTCTAATAACTGCATTAACTCCATTATTAAAGTTAGTGAGGGAAAAAAATACACAAACACTTCTTAAAGGTTGACATTCACTTAACTAGAACTTGAAGTTTATTGTTTATTAAGGTAACATGAGACTATAGTTCAAATCTAATGTGTTTGCTATGCTTGGATAACGAGGATAGAGTATGAACTTGATCGATAACCCATTTCCTTTTTAGCTTTGATGAATGTAGCTCTGGTAGTACTAGAGAAGTTAATATCAGCTAAGAAAAGTCATTTTGAAACAGCGTATTTTTCATACTTATAGTTATGTAGAAATGCCAACTGTAAGCCTAACGTGGACTCTTGTCTTCATAATGAAGATTGTCAGTAAAGAGGACTTTTTAAATACTTGTGAATAAGACATCACAATAATATTGGGTGCATAGACATGAAGAAATATTTCAGAATAAAGTAACTACAATGCACATCTCATTTTTTAAATGTGAAGGTAATGGTTCCTGAAGAAGGAATCATCTATCCATCTGGCTTGTTGCTGTTATATACATACACTATACATAATGACTGCTCAACAATTGACTAATGAATTACAGAATTAACATTATGAAAGCATTTGAAGACTCAAACACATTATCCAATACCCACTGGATTAAATGTAAACAACTCTGACATTTTTGTCCTTCGCAACCTGGTTGCATCCTTAATATTTAGCCTTATATGTTATTCCCATGTACACATCACTATCCAGCTAACCTGGCTTCCTTATAATTCTAAACATGTGACATTGCATCTCTTGTATGTGCCTTTCAACTGCATGACCCTTCCACCTAGAATGCACTGTCTTGACCTTGAATTTTTAGAATCCTTAGCTTCCTTCAAAAATCAGCTGGGGTTTATATATTAGTGAGTCTTGAAGGGTACCTCCAGTTTCAGTAGCTGAGTGCTTGGAAATCTCTCACCATAGCCATGTTATATCTTGGTTCCTTATAGCAAAGAATAAGACGGTGTCATGAACCAAAAAGTATGAGAATTACTATTGTTCATGAAGCTTTTCCAATCCTAACTACTAGTGCCCTTCCCCTCCCATTATCTTGTGTATCATTTATTATATACCTTGTATATGTGTCCATGGTTTCTCCTTTTGCTAGGTTGTAAGCTCCTTGAGGGCAAGGATTTTTATTTTTTAAACTTTCTGAGTTTCTAGCACCTAGCCTAGTGTTCGGTATTTAGGCTCTTAAATGCTTTTCTAAATGATTTAAGTTGGTATTTACTTTTTGTTAAGGAAGAAGTAGGCAAGTTCTTTCATGTTCAGAAAGCAAAAGTACATTAAGTAATTTCCCTAAATCACCCAAATTAAAATTTAACCGGAATGCCAGTTCTAAGTTTCTAGCATTCTAATACTGTATTTTCTTAGAGCCAATGACAGAATTAGAAACTGACCTATTCTTTCCATACGTAGTTGTTCATTTAGTGTTTTGGGAGAAGAATTGGCTTTGTGAAAGTATTTTGGAAAGTTGTTTGTTTTTTAATGTTATTATAATTGCATGGTGAGAGTGAGATAACTGTTGGACAGCTCATGTGCTCCATTGCTATCCTTGTGGTGTCAGGAGAAAGGCCTCCATAAGTTGAGTGGACACTCCTGTGGTGAATTTATGGCAGATCATAGACAAATGTGAATGTGCCAGCACTGATGATTTGTGATATCTGTCACTGAAGAAACGTCCATGTTACTGAATCGTTTGAGTAATTTTGCCATAGCAGAAAATTAAAGAAATCTCATTCCTTTTGTCAATAACGGGGTACCTGGTACTGTCAACAACATGTACTGTATTGTCAACATTTGTTCTAAAAAAGAATCCTAGGATTTTCTAATTGAAATTTTTACAAGTGAAGAAATTACGGTCCAGAGAGAGTAACTCACTTG
This sequence comes from Gracilinanus agilis, assembly GCF_016433145.1. Taxonomy (NCBI): domain Eukaryota; kingdom Metazoa; phylum Chordata; class Mammalia; order Didelphimorphia; family Didelphidae; genus Gracilinanus; species Gracilinanus agilis. The sequence goes on from NC_058135.1 coordinate 164,154,147, forward strand.
CATAATCTCACATAGCTAATTTATGGTAGGATTAGAAGCTAGATCTATCTGATTTCTAAAATAAAGCTCAGATGTTGTAGTAAAAGACATGTCTTGACAAAATTTTCATTAAATTAAAAATAGATGAACTTACTTTAATAATTTGACACTTCATAGGCTTAATGGATTTAAAATTATATAGCACCAAAAAATGTTAAAACTCACCTTAGGTGAAATTTCAGCCCTCCAATCCAAGTTTTTATGACAGTCTTAATTACTGCCCACCCATGCCCTCAGTTCTCCTGGGAGTGCTTATTAGACCAATGTGAAAACATTTAGAATGCCTGGCAGCCTACCAGACCTTGAGTTAAACATCTTGGGGTGGCTAGACTGCTTGGTAGCCAACTTCACATCAGATTAAACACATTCTGTACATGCTGAATAGCCCCAACAAATTTTTATACTAAAAATGCATGCGATGTGCTGCGCTTCCTAATGTAAAATCTTTTTATGCTTTGCTGCCACTGTTAGTGATGTCAAAATGTAATCTTTTGTTGAACTTCATGTTTTTTGTTGTTTTTAGCAGTCTGGGGAGGAATAGTTGGCATTGGTGGAAGGAGGATAAGAGTAATGGTGGGAAAAGAGACCTATGACAGTACAATTTTTAAAGATTCCATCTCTATCACATGTGTCTAAAGATAAATTCTCATGAATTTTGATGTGAAAGATATATTTCATTGACACTTTAAAATATGAAGATCCACAAATACAAATTTTGAGTTTTTTGTAAAGTCAGATTGTATATTTCAGAATATTTTTGTAGAGTTTGAGAAATCCTGTATTCATTGTTTTCATCTTATGATTTCTTTTGATTTTTAGGTGCTGACAAATTAATGACAAGAAGTCCTATTGTATCAGTCTTTATTATCTCTGAATAATCTACATATGTAAACCTTACCTAATACTGTCATACATAAAACATGATTAAATGTTTTTGAATAATGAAGTGTGTCTTAAACTTCATTGCTCAGTCATACAAGAACCTTATTCTTCATTGGCTTGTCATTCTCATTTTGGGGCCCTCCAGAGCAGAAATGGATAATTGCGATTCATCTGAGTGGCAGTGCAGAGTTGAAGTCCTTGACTCTAAGGATTATTTAGAGATTAGGATAAAAGAGGTCATGTGACTAGTTACTCCATTATGCCACTAATTTCTCATATATTCTTTTTTTCTAAGCACTGATTAGAAAGATCTATAAAGGCACAAACTAAATTTTGGAGTGTATTGTTTTCTATAGGTTGTAGCCATGGATAAAAAAAGATTGGGGTAATAGTGGTTGTTGTAATGAATAGAAATGCAAAGGCCAAGTGTTCAGTATTCTAGGAGAAACGGGCTTCTTACTGGGCTTGGGCTGTCTGTTGAAGGTGATTGGCAAGCTGGTGCCTCTGAAATAGGCAAGCCCTCCGTTCCTAGTCATTGGCATCAGGACTAATGGCATTTGGGCTTCATGCCACAATTGAGTAAAATACTGTTTGAAAGTAAAGTAATGCATTCCCAAGTAATGTGAATTAATGCTTCAAAGACACCATTAGGCTCTTAGAAAACAGGAAGTTAGTTTACATCCATGCATAACATCTTACTTCTAGAAACTATGTTAATGACAGGCAAACCTTTTGATCAGGAGCTTTTACGTAATATCTTGTAATAAGGGATTGTGCAAAAGTAGAAATGATAAATGATGCCACTAGTATAAGCAGTAATATAGACTCCTCTAATGGACTGCTTTTGTAAGTCAAGAATGCATTTGCGAGGGCTAAGGGGACCTATTGCTCTGTCTTAAAATAACACGTAGATTGAGAAGCTGAGTTTTATTTCAGGGTTTGTTTTGATAACTTCTTTTACCTTTCTCTCGAATGGATGGTAGCTTAAAGCTTAGAGATTTCAGCTTTTTAAGATCATGCTAAACATATTTACTCAAGATTTACAACCAATCCTACAAAATAAAGTATCTAATACTATAGAAGATGACATTTGCTATTTCAACAAATACTCATCTATTGATAGAATTATCTTAAAAGACTTCACTTCTCAGTACAAAAGACAAATCCAAAAATCTTTATTTCCTAGTCATAGTATACTCCATTTTAATTGAAATTTCAATGTTTTATAACTTGGAAGTCATTTCTACTGTCCCAGTTGTCATTCTTAGCAATTTTTAAATGGGTGAACAAAAAATATTTCATTATGGATGAGAAAACTAATCAAGATCCATTTTGGTCCAGAAAAATCTATTTTAAAAGCTGGCCTTTTGGTTAACTCTATGTACCATTATTTTAAAAGCTTTGTCCATTAAATTGAATATATTTGCCTCTTAATGTACATGTGGTTGGAGCGTGATTAAGTTTCTTCTACTAGCATCAGCTTATATACATATATATATATATATATTTTTTTTTTTTTTCTAAACCCTCAACTTCTGTGTATTGACTTATAGGTGGAAGAGTGGTAAGGGTAGGCAATGGGGGTCAAGTGACTTGCCCAGGGTCACACAGCTGGGAAGTGTCTGAGGCCGGATTTGAACCTAGGACCTCCTGTCTCTAGGCCTGGCTTTCAATCCACTGAGCTACCCAGCTGCCCCCTACATATATATTTTTATAATAGTGTATTCACAATTTCCTTAGGAACTCAAAGGCCATACATATTTCTCTTATTTCTTGTAGAGCAAATCTCAAGATTTTTCTTAGGACTTTTTGCTTTTCTTATTAGAAATTTCAAGGTTTTAGTTATATATGAGGCATTCTATCCCCAAATGCCCTTTAAAATTTTGATTCTCAGGAGAAGAAAATTCAATCTTTTTATAGGAAAATGATATCTTTTGTTTTTACATTATCAATAGAAATTTTAGTATTGGTGACTATTTTAATTTTTGTGTTTGTACATAGATAATCTTATTGACTATTTTGACCCAGAATCAAATAGAAGAGTAGGTTCGATTGCATTTGGAAAATTACCAAGCATTTGAAAAAAATCCCAAGCTGTTTCTTTACTTGTATGTCTGTCTGTTTTCTATTTATTTTATTTTTTTTTAAGCCCTTAACTTCTGTGTATTGGCTCCTAGGTGGAAGAGGGGTAAGGGTGGGCAATGGGGATAGAGTGACTTGCCCAGGGTCACACAGCTGGGAAGTATCTGAGGCCAGATTTGAACCTAGGACTTCCCGTCTCTAGACCTGACTCTCAATCCACTGAGCTACCCAGCTGCCCCTGTCTGTTTTTTAACTCTTTACTTTCTGTCGTAAAATCAATACTAAGTATTGGTTCCAAGTCAAAAGAGTGGCAAGGGCTAGGCAATTGGACTTGTAACATGCCAAGGGTTACAGAACTAAGAAGTGTCTGAGGTCATACTTGAACCCAGGACCTTCTGTCTCTAGGCCTGGCTCTTTATTCACTGAGCTACTGCCTCCATGCCTGTATTTTAATTACAAAATATTCTGGTGATGACAGGTGGCTATGAATCATGGAATACTATAATATTCAAAGATTTTAAATCTGATGTAATGGTAATGGAAATATCAAATGGAAATGGAAACACTGGCATGTGTATTAAGTAGATTGTAGAATGTTAATAGTGACAATGAACAAGATGCAGAGTAAAAGATACTATCAAAGAAATATATTGCCTGAAAAGGTGGTAAACCAGTAATGTAGTGGGCAAAAAAGTCAGACAGTTTAAGTGTTTTCATTTGCTATGAAATGTTTAAAACCTAGAAGAAATCTCTCCACATTGAATAGATTTTTCTGGAAGATTTATAAGTAGATAATACTCCTCTTCCTATTCTTTCCATTTTTCTATCCAATTCTCTTCCATTTCCATTTCCTCTACATTTGTATAACACTAAGGTTTGTAACACATTTTAGCCAATTATCTTAGTCACTTCTAGAAACAACTTCAAGAAGAAGATTCTTCAGGTTGTCACTACCCTCACTTTGTTTTTTAAGGTCTTCATTGTCCTCTTGTTTTCACACTACTTTAAAAGAGTTTCCCCTTAATCCTACCCCTGTCTCCATTCAGCCTTTGTAACAACACTCACAGTTAAGTCCATTTAACTCCTATATATTATAATTCAAAGCAATAGTCCTTTCCTCTACTGAGAAGAGAAAGGTATTGTTCTTATTTTAAAGGTGAGGGTACAAGTTCAATACTGTATTCTGTTCACTACTGTTCACTACTGACTCAAAGCTCAGAACTTTCTGCAACAACTGCCTTTCCAAGAATTTTGTATGATTCTTCAAGGAATGTAAATAGCAAATTATTTCCGTGTTTCATCCAAGTAAACAGTTTTGTTGTTCAGCCACATAATTAAAAATAAGTTTAATTGATTACTTTTTGTTTTTCTATGTCATTTCTGGAAATTCAACCCTCTAGTTTGAATATTCACCCCCTTTAAAAAAATCAGTATGAGAAAAGTATCAATACAGTTAGCCCTATTAATTTTTGACTATTGTTCTCCTGTGACTTATAGTGTTCATAAGGAATTTTAATTAGATGGACTTTTCCTGTTTCCATATACATAAGCTTACTACTGTAATTTATAAAAAATAAGAGGTCAGTTTCAAGCAATATGAAAATGGTTGTGAATTGGTTGTATAACATCAATGCTAATGATGGTGACAAGCTAGAGTAAAACCTTTAGTGATTACCACATATCAGTGTCTGTAGGAGATGTTCTCTAGAATTTTAAGAAACTGCACAAAAGCAGTCCATTCAGCTTTTTAATTTGTTAAAAACACATATACATACCATATTTTGGACCACTTGCCTATTAACAACCCCTGAACAAAAATGTAACCACTCTAGGTTATCATTATATATGTCAGCTATTACACTGAGCTGAAATGCTATGATACCTTTTGGGAATTCTAAGATGTAAAAGAACCCAGACTATTTGGAGTTTTTTTTTTTTTTTTTTTTAACCCTTAACTTCTGTGTATTGACTTATAGGTGGAAGAGTGGTAAGGGTAGGCAATGGGGGTCAAGTGACTTGCCCAGGGTCACACAGCTGGGAAGTGTCTGAGGCTGGGATTTGAACCTAGGACCTCCCGTCTCTAGGCCTGGCTCTCAATCCACTGAGCTACCCAGCTGCCCCCCTATTTGGAGTTTTTATGTCTCCTTTAAATCTATTTTTTTTCTGTCTTCTCCTTTTACTCCTAGGTTTTCATTTTGTGCTCCCTTCTGCCTCATTTAATCATTCATCTAGACTAGGTAATATTCCAAATTTAGTAAAATTCAATAGTAAAATTCAATGGAAGCTCATGCAAAGTCACAATGAACCACAAATAGATGATAATGCAGGGCTTCAATATAGTAATAAATGTAAAGTGCTCTGCAAATTTAAAAGCATACAAAATTGTTGGGGAAATAAATACACTTCATTTTTTCAGTGATAATTAGATCATTTTTAAAAATCGCTATCAAATTGAGATTTTGAGATATTCTGGGTTTGGTACATTTAGTGCAATGTCATCTGCAGATGAGATAAAGAATGTATTTGTAAAAGTATTCTGCTACAAGTGAAAATGTGTCTTGTTTATACCTTGTTTGATTGTGGACATATGATTAGGATATGCTAAAGGTTTGTATGTGAAAGTTACAGATCATTTCAACTATCTCTTGATTTCCAACCCCCAACCCCTATATAATTGCATTTCAATCCTCTTTAACAGTAATTGAAGTTTTTATTTTTTATTTTCTCATTTTTGTTCCAAACTTTTTTTAATCAACAATATATCTATTTGTAATTATAGTAAAAAGAAAGTTGAAATTCAAGGATGCAGTTTCCACCATTCACTTCCCGAATGATATCACAGAACAATCAGGAAGATTATAAATTTCTTTCATGAATACTTTTTTTTGTGTTCTTCTGAAACTACCTTATGCATCATTCTTGTTGCTTGATGAAAGTCAACAAAGTCACTGAGACAAAACTTTTTATATTTTCTGCTACTAGCATTCAAGAATGAACAAGTGAAATCTGACTTACTAAAGGAACTAAATATTTTGCAAGGCTAAAGAACAGGTAGACACTCCCACTGTCCCCATTTCACTTTTATAATTTCTATGTATTTTGAAAAATCAGCATCATCTCCCCTTAATACATTTTATCTTCATTTAGTTCCTTATGAGTGTGCTTACCTTTTAAAATATTTCTCTTTAACTCCTGGAATGGAATTTCAAATGTCTTGCTCATTCCTGATCTCTTTATCAGGAATGATTTGACTGCCTCTATTTCACAAAAATCCATCTCCCCCCAAAAGGATTATATTAAGTTTTATTGGTAAATGGTTCATAGATGTGAATCTATATTCTTTTCCTTTTGAATTCTCCAAGCACTTAGCTCCTTTAACATTGTTGTTTAGTTGTTTCAGTCATTTCTGACTCTTTGTGACCCCAATTGGGTGTTCTTAGCAAAGATACTGGAATAGTTTGCCATTTCCTTCTTTAGCTCATTTTACAGATGAGGAAACTGAGGCAAACAGTGTTCAGTAACTTGACCAGGGTCCCACATTTAATAAGTATCTCAAGCCAGATTTGAACTCAGGTCTTCTTGACTCCATGTCCAGTGCTCTATCCACTGAGCCACCTTGACACTCCCCCCACCCTCCAGTGGTTGCTGCTAAATTATGTGTACTACTAACTGTGACTTCAATACTTGAGTAATTTCTAGTTGTTTGATATACATCTCTCTCTATATATAATTTGGTTCTAATATTTCTTGGAATTTTCATTTGAAGGTTTCTTTCAAGAGGTAACTAGTATAGGGATTATAATCACAGACTGCTCTCTGTTCAGCTACATTTGTAGGCATCTTGTGGAGGTCTTTTATGGATAGATTCTCCCACCTCGGGCAGTGCAACTTAAATAAGTTTGTATTGGGACTGCACTCCCTTTTACAAACTGCCTCCTTACATTAGGTCATGTCCTCAGAGTTCATGTCCCTAAAGCCCAGTATCGTTTCTGAGGCTTCAGCTAGCCTGTTCAGGAAGACACTAGGGTATTCATCGTCCTCCTGCCTCAGTTTCTCATATGTTCCCTATGAATTTGGGCAACAGGCATGAATCCTCATTGCTTTGGCCAAATCTTTGTGACACCTATTTAAATAACTCATATTTGTGGGAGAAGAAAGTTCTAAATCTTGAAATTGTTTAGGCCAGGAGGCAAGATTGGGATTACTCCTGGTGTTGGCTATGAACTTTGCCTTTTTGCTAAGTGAGTAAAACTTGGTCAAAATGAATTCTTTATCCTCAAACATCAGGTTGTACAAATGCAAAGCCCTCTAAAATTCTTTTATATTTTTGTGTGAATCAAAATAAAATTTTGGAAATCTGCATCTCAGGATTTACAGATCACCTCCAGTGAAAAGTTTGCAAATGTAAAATTCCAGAATTGGGCTGGATAACTGTTTAGTCACAAATTGGTAGGATTTTTACTGCAGCTTCAGCCCCTTTATCATTTTCCTATTTGTCCTTCTCAGTAACAGCTATATCAGTTTGTTGTCCCTCAATGATCTCTAGTTGCATTATGGTTTTTGCATCTAGAGACTGTCCCTCTCTTATCTTTTTGTTGATCTCAACTAGTTCTTTGATTTGTTGTTTTAAAGCTTCTATGACCTGAATAGTATCATCCATCATGCCACAGAGGTGTCTAAATAGTTTCTTCATCACCCACAAGCCTTGGAATATAGACAACACAACCCCACAAGTTGGAATAAAGGAAATCACTTCAGCTATACTTTATAGTCATCCACTTGTACTTGTCATACAAGGGGACTAGGCTAAGTAAATACTGGGGTATGATTTCAACCCAGAGTTTGTATGCCCCAGCCCAAAGAATGTAAATTAGAAAGGAGTCACTAACTAAAATGAAGATTATTTTTCCTATGGAGTATGCCATCTTTTGAAAAAGGTCCTGAAACCTAAACTGGCTTGGCCACAAAAAATTTAGGGATTATCATCACAGACTGCTCTCTGTTCAGCAGCTGGACAGTGTTATCCTTCTGGGGAGAATCAGAAGGCAGACCCTGAGAGAATTTTTAACTGAAAATGGGCCAAGACCACTGTTTCCTTGATGATATATAACTATCTTCTTGATGTAATATTGGTTATGCTGATCTGACTGCAAATAGTACTGATGATCTTGGATTGATCAGAAATTAATAACAGGCAAAAAGTTGGTGATTAGCCTGTATAATCCTCCCAGCCAGAGAATTAATCCCAACTTTCAGGCCTGACAGCAACAATATTCTTGAAGGTGAAAGGACTAGGCCAGTAAGCAGATCTCAACAACAGGTAACTAATTTAATTAATAGGTATAGGAATATCTTGATGATATAGGGATTAAGGAAAAATGGGAGAGTATAGAGGGTTTCAGAGGTTAAACTAAACTAATATCTAGTTGATAAATAGCCAGGCGGTTCCCTTTGGGGACAAGCCTGAGACAGAATTCTGCCACTCTGGCTGGCTTGGAAACCGAGGGCTGGCTTGGAAACCTCGGCTTAATTCAGCTGCTAGATGACAAAGCTAAACTTGGCTGATTATAAAAAGCTGTTAAACAACAATATGGTACTGACAAAGAGACAGAAGGAAGGACCAGAAGAATAGACTTAGGGTACGTGACCTCAGCAAGACAGTATGATATACCCAAAGAACACAGCTTTTGGGACAAAAACCCACTACTTGACAAAAACTGCAGGGAAAATTGGAAAACAGTATGGGAGAGATTGGGTCTAGATCATCATCTCACACCATATACCAAGATAAATTCAGAATGGGTGAATGACTTGAATATAAAGAAGGAAACTATAATTAAATTAGGTGAGCACAGAATAATATACTTGTCAGATCTCTGGGAAATGAAAGATTTAAAAACCAAGCAAGAGTTAGAAAAAATTGCAAAATGTAAAATAAATAAGTTTAATTATATTAAACTAAAAAGGTTTTGTACAAACAAAACCAATGCTACCAAAATTAGAAGGGAAACAACAAATTGGGAAAAAATCTTTATAACAAGAAGCTCAGACAAAGGTCTAATTGCTCAAATATATAAGGAGCTAAATCAATTGTACAAAAAATCAAGCCATTCTCCAATTGATAAATGGGTAAAGGACATGAATAGGCAATTTTCAGATAAAGAAATCAAAACTATCAACAAACACGTGAAAAAGTGTTCGAAATCTCTTATAATTAGAGAAATGCAAATCAAAACAACTCCGAGGTACCACCTCACACCTAGCAGATTAGCTAACATGACAGCAGGGGAGAGTAATGAATGTTGGAGGGGATGTGGCAAAATTGGGACATTAATGCATTGCTGGTAGAGTTGTGAATTGATCCAACCATTCTGGATGACAATTTGAAACTATGCCCAAAGGGCTTTAAAAGACTATCTGCCTTTTGATCCAGCCATAGCACTGCTTGGTTTATACCCCAAAGAGGTAATAAGGAAAAAGGCATACAAAAATATTTATAGCTGTGCTCTTTGTGTTGGCAAAAAATTGGAAAATGAGGGAATGTCCTTCAATTGGGGAATGGCTGAACAAATTGTGGTATCTGTTGGTGATGGAATACTATTGTGCTCAAAGGAATAATGAAATGGAGGAATTCCACGTGAACTGGAATGACCTCCAGGAATTGATGCAAAGTGAAAGGAGCAGATCCTGGATACAGAGACTGATACACTGTGGTACAATAGAACATAACGGACTTCTCTAATAACAGCAATGCAAAGATCCAGAGCAAGACTGAGGGACTTATGAGAAAGAAAACTAGCCACATTCAGAGGAAGAACTGTGGGAGTAAAAACATAGAAGAAAAACAACTGCTTGAACACATGGGCTGATGGGGATAATATTGAGGAGGTAGACTCTAAACAGTAACTCTAGTCCAACTATCAATAATATGGAATTAGGTCTTAATCAATGATACATGTAATACCCAGTGGAATTGTGCGTCAGCTACGAGGGACTGAGGGGAGTGGGGGAGAGGGAAAGAACATGAAATATATAACTATGAGAAAATATTCAAAATAAAATTAACAAAATTAAAAAAATAAAAAAGCTGTTAATCTTCAGAGATGAATTTCTTGATAATATTGTAGAATATTGTTGATGATGATAAAATGCATTGCAAATTGCAGGATATGACAATTGTCCAAATAGCTGAATCTTAAAGTGAATCAGTTAACTAAAGTCTTTGGTGAAGCTTCTGGGTTTGATTGGAGAGCTTTTCCCCTTCCACCCTTTACTACCCACCTAACTCACAACTGAGTCAGTTTGCTTGGGGGGTAACTTCCTATTTATAGGGGTGTTCCAGTGGTCTTTCACTGTCTCATGCCTGCTCTGGGAATTCCAGAATTTGAACCCCCATCTTGCAACAGTTTGCACAAGATGGCTATTTGCAAAGCTATTTACACCAGTGGATTCTATTTGCATATTTCTCTATGATTCTAAGAAATTTGGACAATTTTCTTTAAAGATTCCTTGAAATGGGATGTATAACTTCTTTTCTTTTTTAATCATAGCTTTCAGGTAGCCTATTTATATATTTGTTAACCCTTCTCTTCTGTCTTAGAATCAATACTAGGTTAAGGTTGTGGAAAGCCTGGTGTTAGGTGCTTCATGTATAATTTCAGTAACTTGAGGGCTACTGCTAAAATGTACCTCCATTTCCTTACTACATCAACATCACTAAGGACCATCTAAGGGCTGGTAGCCCAGTGGAGAAAGTGCCAGGTCTGGAATCAGGAGGATCAGGGTTCAAATCTTGCCTCAGACATTTACTAATCTGGGCAAGCTATTTAACTCTGACTGTCTAGCCCTTACTGCTCTTCTGTCTTAGAATTAATACTAAGACTGAAGGTAAAGGGTTATAAAAATCATGATGATAAATAACAAAGGATCATCTAATAAAGCTTTCAATTCAATTTCTGTCTAGTTCTAAGTGCAAATTTTTGTCTTGTCTCTATTGCGGGAAGATACATTTTCATGGAGTATTTTTTTCCTTAACTAAAACCTATAATTCTGTCATTAGTAAGTGTTCACCTTTTAAAAAAAGCAATTTACATTTTTAAGTACCAACTTCTTTTTCTTTTAAAGTGCCACTTCATATGAACATGTTAAATTAATATAGAAATCATATTGATATAATATGCTTTATATATTAAATCTTTATGACCTTAGTATACATAATTTTCTACCTGACTGGAGAAAAAATAATAATAACATTTCTATAACATTTTAAGTTTTGCAAAGCACTTTATAAATTTTTCCCCACAATGCTGGGGGGATATAGGTGCCATTTTTATTTCCATTTTATAGCTGAAGAAAATGTAACAGGGGTTAAATGACTTGTTGAGAGTCACAGAGCTAGGAAATGATTCAGACTGGATGGAAGATAGGACTTCTGATTCCAGGTCCAGCACTATCCTCTAAAAAAGGAGGACATAAGAACAGTGGGAGGAGAAACACAGAGGAAAAACAACTGCTTGAACACATGGGCTGATGGGGATATTATTGGGGATGTAGACACTAAATGATAACTCTAGTCCAACTATCAATAATATAGAATTAGGTCTTGATAAATGATATGTGTAAAACCCAGTGAAATTGTGCATCAGCTAAGGGGGTTACGAGGGTTTGGGGAGAGGGAAAGTACATGAAACATGTAAATATGGGAAAATATTCAAAATTAAAATTAAAAATAAAATAAAAAAGGAGGACATGAAGGCACTGGGGCCCTACAAATTGGAGAGACACTGAAAGAGGAAGCAGAGTATTATGACAACAAATTCCACTTGATTCACAGTTTTTCAGAGGACACATCCTTATGGTCCCTCATCTCTACTCTTATTAACACAACCTTGGTGTGCTATTGTACACTGGACTAGTAGGAACTCATATTAATTTTTTGGTGGATCAAGACCAAGACAAAAGAAATACTGTGGAATATAAAAACAACAAAAAACTACATGAAAATTTCTCTACTTTTCACCCACTATTAGACATTTAGACAATATCTGAGAGGTGTAATATTCTCTTTTTAAAAACAAAACAGTTTTTTCTTTGCTTGTTACAGGCTAGGTAAGTCCAACCACCACCACCACCATCTTGACTACTATTACTTCTCAGACCTGAATGGGAACAGCCCAGGACCCTAATCCCAAGGGCCATGAGAATAATAATACATGTACTCCCCAAACTCCAGTCCTGATTCCAGTCAGCCCCAATAGCCATCATTGAGAGAGGAAATCATACTGGGGAGGGGCCCACCTTCCACATCACCACTAGCAACAAATGTTGACCAACCATCAGATAGCCATAGGAACGCCTCCCAATCTACCAGTCCTCCTTCTAGTTCAGTCTTTATACTCATCATCTTAGCCATCAACTTCTATGCAAAAGGGCTCAGCCATTTCCACTAACTACTAACTATCACATTTAGGACTAGCAAGCCAGTTGATGCAGGAAATCACTTTGTGGGATAGAGAGGAGGCAACATGTTCTAGCCAAGTCAAACTACCACCACTTTGACCACATCTCTACTCAGATTCCAGAGGAGACAGAGCCTTCCAAAGAACAATACTTCTAGTCCAATTTCTGTCATCTTGAGGCTCAAACCCTGTGGAGATGCAGCCTGGCCTCTGCTCCTGAACGTATCACAACCACTACTGTCAAAGACTCAGAAAGAAAAGTTCTTGCCACCAAAGTCCTTGTCACTGTCAATAGTCCAACATCAAAAACTGATATGACTTTACTAGTGGAGATAACTAAAGAAGTGGTATTGTCATCCACTTTTGTTGAGGATCATAGGACCTTTCTATCCACCTTGTAGCTGAAACCCATCACATGTGTTATCTCATTTAGTAGATTGTGAGCTCTGTGAGCTCTGGAACTATCTTTCCTATTGGTTTCCTTAGTGCTTTGTGCATAGTAGGCATCTAATTTAATGCCTTATTCTAAACTGAAGACAAACTTTTTTCCCAAACATTTATTAATATTCATTTTTAACATGGTTACATGATTCATGCTCCTCCTTTCCCCTTTGCCCCCCCACCCCACGCTCCCCCCACCCATGGCCGATGCACATTTCCACTATGAAGACAAACTTTTTATTCTGATAAAGAAAAGGCAAAACTGCCTTCATTTATCAAAACTCATGTTACTTATGTAATAAGAATATGACAGTATTAAGTAAATGTTGCTACTTGTTTAGAAGTTCAAGGTATGTAAAAATATTATTCTAATGTTATTTTCTCTAATTCAAATTAATTCAGAACAGAAAAATTTGTTTAGGGTTCAGGGATGACTTATTTCATAGACTGTTCAAAGTACTGATTTGGCTCACCCAAGTCTGCTGAGTCTTTGTTCTCTAACTTGTAGAATGGGGATTATATTCCATATTATATTGGGAGACAATTTTAAGAGTCTTTCATCAATGTGAGTATCCGCCATATGGATACACATTACACTCCTTTTATAATATTAGTAGTTGACTGTAGAGAGTTGCTCTGGGGAAAAAAATCATCACCTTGAAGCTAACTTTGCCATGTGTATTGTCAAATTTACTTTGCTTCTTTATTCAGTTTAACAGACATTGAGAACCTACTATGTGTAAGACTCTATTAGGTATATACAAAGATGAAAACAAGTTTCATATAAGATTTTCTTCTGAGAGTTTGCATTCTGCTGAGATCTGCATTGTAATCAGGCCCATACTATTGTAAGTATTATGAAAAAAAATGGTAGTCTAGATTTGCAAAATTAAAGATTTGCTAATAATACCACTGTGTTTTAGCCATTTGTTCTCCTGCTTCTGTTCACTTCACTCTTCATCAGTTCACATGAGATTTTCCAAGTTACTCAGCATCCATCTTTTGCCATCTTATGGTGCAATGATGTTCCTTAACATTCGTATACCATACTTTGTTTAGCTACTCCCAAACCTATAGGCACCACTTTGTTTCCATATCTTTGATCTTAGTACACTTCTTTTAATAGGGAAATGCAGGATTATTCTAAATGGTAGTTTTGATTTGTCTTCTGGCATTTCCCTTCCTCTACTTTTGTTCTTGATATCATTTGGAGACAGAGTGAAAATGATTCCTATACTTCAGTGATGGCTTCCATGATATTTCTCATATTTGTCTTCTGCTCACCTCTGAGATTGCCACCATTCTAGTTCAGTACTTCATCATTTCTAACCTACTTCCCTTTCTGGCCATAACCAATTTTTTTTCTTCTGACACACACACACACACATGCACACACACACACATATGCATATACATATATATAAAATATATTTATATTTTTTTCCTGTCCCTGACATTCCAGAATCCAGAACCCTGCCTTGTCAGTAAGGTCCAGGAGCTCCTAAGGAGTGATAATTTATAGCTAGCTATGAGCAGGGTTGGATGACAAGATGTGTGTGTTATTTGGGTGAGGGGAGGCACTTGGCATCCAAAGTGCATACCACAATGATCCAGAGCTGCTGCTTCTTATGTGGTCTCTTAATTGACTTTTCCCAAATATACTTACTGTAATTTCTGGCTTATTTGTCCAATTCCTAATCTGAAAGCCTGGGAATCCAAAAGAGGGAAACATTGGAGGCTGGGAATGGTATTGGTAATGATGACTTTTCATACTAATTTAAAAAATATTTTTATTGATTATTTTTGTTTTTATGTAGGTCATTTCTGGAATAGAAGCAAAGAGCCACAGTAAAGCCAAAATACTTGATCAATGGAGTGTGAACAGAGAGTGCCCTTATAGTTCTCTGACCCTCTGCTAGGTGGAAGCATGTCATGGGCTTCATTATTTGTTGACCAGGATTATTGTTGACTTTCCAATGACTCAGAGTTCAGTTTTCTTGTTAATGTCCTTTATTTACATTTTTGTTGTCATTGGTTTATGCCACTTTCTGTGCCCATATCATCCTTGATATCCAAAAAAAAAACAAGTAGTCTCTTAATCTTGTGTTTTAGAGATCAGATCTATCCAAGGTACAATTATATTTCAGGCAATTTTATTTCAGCCATTTCCCCATTCTAATCAGGGATCTCAAATAACAAAAGAAGTCTTAGAGTTTATAAGTTATCTATATATAAGTCCTCTAGAGAATTCTAGGCAATTATCTTGAATTTGTCTTTTTACCATTAAAGCTCAGTCCAGCCAAGAAGGGAGAATTTATCTAACAGAATAGAAAAACAAGTCAAAGATTCATTTGAAGTGTTGAATCATGACAAATCAATTAACATATAGCCCCAAGGATTCCAGAATGAGAGACGTAAGTAACAATAACTGTGAGCTCTAAACAATGATGAAATGGTAGAACAAGAGGCCTTTGTATTTGTATGGTATTCTAGGGATTGAAAGTCAATTGTCAGATAGGAAGTTGATCTTGATTCTACAGTTTATGGCCTTAAGTGGTCTCATTAAATCAATTAGAACATTAAGGTCTAATTCTCCTATATCTGGAAATTTGAGACTAATATTTTGCTTCTTCATTGCCAATATATTAAGGCCTATATAAATACACCATGAATTTTTCCGTTGCCTACAATTTTGATTCTTCAGAGTGCATGGTCTTTCATGATTTGCAGCTATATAAGCTTTATCAGGTGAATATCAAAGCTAAAAAGATGGGTTTGGGCAGCAGAGAAAGCTTGGGATCACGGAAATGATCAGTTCAGTGCTTTCTACTCTTCAAATAGGGATCCAGGTTGTTCATCTGAAGTGCCAGTCCAAAAGATCAATACTGCTGAGTTGACTTAATACACAGCCTCTCCAACTGTAGGTCCTAGTTTGAGCACTTTGCATATTTTGTCCATTTGGTTTTCCCCCTGAAGATCACTAGTTTGATTTCTTTTGGGAGGCTATGAATGTTAACAAAAAGAGGTCCTGTAGGGTTTACTGCAAACTAATTAAGGTAAAGACTTTTTGGAGTATAGTGAGATAGTAACAAAATGACATTTCTTGTAGAATGTGTTGGGAGCCAGGTCAGTCTGTACAAGTAGATTCTCCCAGAAAAAAATGGGAACTGAAAATTTGCCTTAAGAATTTTTATTGGGAAAAGTTGCTAATTCTTTTTGAATAACAATGGAAGATAAAATATGCTAGTGTTCCTTCTTTTCCTCTTTATTAATGAATTAGGATATTCAAAATTTCAATTAAAATACACAAAGGCTCTAAAACCCCATTCAAATCATCTTAATAGTCACTTTCACTAAGTAAAACTAACATTTCCATTAAATGTTAGCATGAAAAATTGTGATTTTACTCTACTGCAGACAGGTTAAATCTTTCCCCTAAAATATGACTATGTGCAGTCAAAACCTAGTTCTTAGAAAGTGGCCAGGATATAAGGTGGGTATTATTAGTTCTTTCCTCTAACATCAGTGTTATATACAGACACAATAAAAAGTAAGACTTTAAAATGATGCCCACTGTGTGTTACCATAGGTTCTAGGCTTTTGCTGAATAACTAATTTAACATCTCTCAAAATAAATGCTTATTTTCTATGGAGAATATTAATTTCTTGCATTAAAATAAGTAACAGTAAAAAGTGTTCTATCTTGTACTCCAAGTGTTGTGCCCTGATATGTGGCTGTCTATCTTTCCTTCTACCCCTAGTCTTGGCTCTGGTTAAATATTTAGGGGCTCCATTATATTTATAATTAAATCTCATATTTCTTCCAAGATTCTATGATTCAAAAAGTCCTCATCCTTAAGAATTATAGTAATGCAATAGCCCCTGTTGTGGAACTTATTTTTGGCCTAGTCAGTCAACAATGTTTATTGACTACCCACTTCATACTGAGCACCCTGGGTCTAGCTGCAAAAGAAACAGATGTTCTATTCTCTGAATATTACAGAAATAGCAAATACATCTGCCTAACATGTATAACAGCTATACATGCATGCTAAGGCTTTACTGGTGCCATTGGAAATGCCTCTAGCTAAGAGGGATGGATCAGGTAAGAAGTATTCACATAGTAGAGAACTAGTTGATTTTTGTATTTAAATTTTGGTTGAGGCCAGGGCCCAACAGGGACCATCAAAGTAAGAATGATATATTCTGACATATTATGCTCTGCTCTATCCTACTCTATGCCTAGAATTTCTCTAGAGGACCCTCTAGCCACATCATTGTAGAAAAGTCCAGAGAGCAAAGAAAAATATTCTTTTGCCTGCCATTTAATATCCATAATGTTGGTGGTAGAGGGTTTGATGATCACATTTACTTACTTTTGCTGTTCAGTTGTTTCTGACTCTTTGGGACTCAATTGGGAATCTTCTTTTTTTTTAAAAAATTGATTTTATTTAATTTTTTACCATGATTTTACCAGGATTACCAGGATTTACCAGGATTCTTGTTGTCTCCCTCTCCTTTTCCCTCCCTCCTCCCAAAATTAAGCAATTTCATTGGGTTATACATATATTATGACTCAAATCTGATTTCCTCATAATTCATTTTTGTAATAATGTTTTAAAACCAAAACCCAAATCATATACCCATATAAACAAGTGATAAATTATATGTTTTTCTTCTGCATTTCTTCTCCAACCATTCTTTTTCTAGATGTGGATAGCATTCTTTCTCATAAGTCCCTCAGAATTGTCCTGGATCATTGCATTGCTTTTTTGTAGCAAAGTCTGTTACATTTGATCAACCCACATTGTTTCAGTTTCTGTGTACAATGTTTTCCTGGTTCTGCTCATTTCACTCTGCATCAGTTCATGGAAGTGTTTCCAATTCTTATAGAAATCAACTGTTTCACCATTCCTTATAGCATGATAGTATGCCATCACTATCATATGCCATAATTTATTCAGCCATTCCTCAATTGAGGGACACTCCCTCATTTTCCAATTTTTTGCTGCCACAAAGAACTTGGCTATAAATATTTTTGTACAAACAGTACCTTTCCCTTATTTTTTTTTTATTTCGTTGGGATACAAACCCAGTAGTGGTATTGCTGAATGAAAGGACATGCATTCTTTTAAAAGCTCTTTGGGCATATTTTCAATTTGGAATTTTCTTGGCAAAGACAGTGCAGTAGTTTGCCATTTCCTTATCTTAGCTCATTTTATAGATGAGGAAACTGAGGCAAAGAGGGTAAAGTAACTTGCCCAGGGTCACACAACTGGTAAATGTCTAAGGCCAGATTTGAACTCATGAAGATGAGTTTTCCTAACAAGTCTGGCATTCTATCCACTGTACCACTGTGATAATTAGATTAAGTCTACACTGCCCATCTTTAGATTTAATCACCAAAGGTGAGAGCACCTTCCAATTCTGGGAGGTCCTAACCCATGTGTGCTAGAGTGAGTAACGAATCAGAATCAAGGAACCACACCCTGTGCTTTCTATGAGAAAGTGTCTATTGTGATTGGACACACAGGCTAGGGGAAGCACTGGAAGTGATATTTAAAAGAGGGAGTTGAGTGAGTGAAGCATCTTCTGGTCTGGTGAAGGGGACCTGAGGGAGCTTTGCTGGTTTGTGACCAAGACTGTTCCACGTGGTGAGTTTAAAGACTGAATCTTCCTGAACTTCTATTAAGAAACTTATTTTATAGATTCTGTGCATGAAGTTTGCTCCATTCACCTCCAGGCCTCAGACCCTTTAACCCTTGGCTGAGGGTTAAGATCTACTTGGACTAATCACTGGGATAGATTCTTATTTCTGTACTTCCTCTCTCTCTTCTCATGTAAATAAATTCCCATAAAAGTCAATTTTGATTTGAGATTATTCTTAATTGAGGATTGATAATAGTTCAATTCTCTGGCGACCACCTTTAATATATTGAACCCATAAAATCCCCTTTTCACCCTTACACCACCTATCAGCCCAGTTACTTACTGTGTCCAGAGGAATGGGTGGATCAGAGTGAATGGTTGTGTTCTGATGCCTGGAAAAATAATGGAGGGAATTTGTGTAACAAAAGGAGATATAATAATGGATTACAATGATGGTGGCTGTTTCTAAAGAAGAAATGACAACTGCTATATTTCCACGGATTTTTTCCCCTTTGAAATGCAGACAGAGACCAGAACATCTGAAAGAAACAGGTAGCTTGGTTGAGGGTACTGAACTGGGAATCTAGCTGGAAACAGAGCTCAAAGGAACCTTAAAGACCATCTAGATCAGTGAGGGACAAACTACAGCCCGTGGGCCAGATGTGCTCCCTGAAATGTTCTATCCAGCCACAGGACATCATTCCTAATCTGACAAATACAATGAAACTTCAAAAGACTTGCCTTAGAAACAGACTGACAGATGAGCATTTCCTTTCCTTTGGCCCCCCTTTAAAAAATTTGCCCCAGGGGGCAGCTGGGTAGCTCAGTGGATTGAGAACTAAGCCTAGAGACAGGAGGTCCTAGGTTCAAATCCAGCCTCAGACACTTCCCAGCTGTGTGACCCTGGGCAAGTCACTTGACCCCCATTGCCCACCCTTACTCTTCCACCAAGGAACCAATACACAGAAGTTAAGGGTTAAAAAAAAAAGCTAGGTATAAAAAGTTTGCCCATCACTGATCTAGACAATCACTTCCTTTTACAACTGAGGAAACTAGGACCCAAAGAAGTTAAATAGTTTTCCTTTTCCTCCTTTAAATTGTGTAACTAAATAAATGAGATTAAGAACATTAGTGAGGTAAGGCAGTATGCTTTCATAGCCCTAGCATTTTAGGTCTCTTTATTCTCTTTTATGGCATTTCTTTGAAATTCCTTAAATTTAACTAAATTTAAATGGAAAATCAAGATAGAAGGCAGGGTTGGAGGTGGACCTTTCTTAAAGGTCTGTTGTTTGTATTGTCTTCTACCAGCTAAGAGGAGTCTCAGGACAATGTGATTTCTATTAGAAATGAGAACAAGTGCCTATTGTTTAGGTTTAAGCAGCTCCAACTGTTTCTTCTGCAGATAATTAATTTAATTAAAGTGGTCCCCGAAGCCAAATTGAGCTCCATATTGAGCACTATATACATTGTTTCCAAATTTCAACAGGGCTATTCAGAAATGGCAAGCTCTCCTCCCAACTAACAGCAGAGGAACACACAGAACTTAGGTCTAGCTAAATTGCTTTATCAATTCAACTGGAGCAGAGTTCCTAAGACGAGGGTTGAAACATGAGACCCTTTCAGGGTAGTGGGGAGTTGACTGATGTTTCTCAATTCTCTGAGGACCTAGGATTTGGGTATTTGCAGTATTTGCTTAATTAGAATGAAATAATTAAGAATATATCTTCTCTGGATTGAATACTAGAATGATGTAGTGATTCTCTGTCTTTTGGTGATTTGATGAAGTAGGGAAAATTGTTCTAACTTTGTCCTGATTAATCATCTTGTGGACTTTTTTGGTATGCTACCCCTACTGTGGCTGGGTAGTGAGGTAACCTTAGGACTATACCATCTAACATTCAAATTAACAATCCAATTATGAGGTGCCCCAGATAACTCAGTAAGAGTTGATGTCAAAGGATGGTTGTTATATCTCTATTAATATCATTCAACATGCATTATTCCCAAATAATGAGACAGGCCCAGTATTGAGTTTATAACTAGATTTCAATAAAAATAAGCTTGGTTATAATAGCATGAACTCATAAGATAGCTAAGTGGTACAGTGGAGAAAGCACTGAGCCTGGAGTCAGGAATACCTGACTTCAAATCTGGCCTCAGACACTTATTAGCTGTTTGACCATGTCACTTAAATCTGTTTACCTTAGTTTCCTCATCTGCAAAATTAGTTAGAGAAGGAAATGGCAAACTACTCCTTTATCTTTGCCAAGAAAACCCCAAATGGGGCACAACGAGTCAGACACAACAAAAAAAAATAGTGTCTTTGATTACAGTTCATGGGCAAGGATCATTCAGGATGAGATGGCATGGATTAAGGTGTAACCAACATCTAAAGATGCAGAAAAAATAAATTATTATCAAAAGCTATTACTAATCTCAAGTAAAATTTTAAAAACCTTGTTAATTATAATAAAATCTTGTTAATCAAAATAGAGTAAAATCATTTTTAGGCAGGTAAATATTTTTTTGAAGTCTTAGTCAAGCTCATTGGGAAAGCAAAGTAATTCTTAACCCTATTTCCAAGTACAAGTTAATCCAGGACCTGCTTTAAAACATACAGAATTTGTGAGTTGCTCAAGGTCCCACACTTGCTTGAGATCTCACAACTAGTAAATGTATAAGATAGCATTTAAGCCGGGATCTCTTGACTCTTAAGTCCAGTGCCCTATCTGTTCTCTATGCTGACTCTCCATTCAAGAAATCTTGATTAAGGATTTTCTTTTTCTGTCCTCACTCTCAGGAAGAAAGTACATCATTACAAAGAATAGAATAAAACAACAATAATGCTAAGTAATAGTAATAAGTAGGTAGATGCATTGTGGGAATATAGCAGAATAGGAAGTAAAACTTCTTTGCTTTTCTCATACTTGCCACAATCAAAAATAACTCCACAGAATCAGTGCTAAAAGTAGCAAAAACAGCCAGGAGTTGAGAGTGAACCTGAAGCCAGGAATAAGTAGAGAGGAAAGTTTCTAACTTCACTATCCTTAGTCCTATTATTGTGTGTGTGTGTGTGTGTGTGTGTGTGTGTGTGTGTGTGTTTGTGTGTGTGTGTGCACGCACCCGAATCTGGGTGTTGGGGTAGGAATAGAGCAAAGAGAGTGAACCAACAAGGTAGCCACTGGCAGCAGGATTGACAACTTCACTTTGTTTGCTGAGCCCCTGAGTTTATATCCTTGAGGAAACCACTGGAATCTACAGGCAGAGGGCCTAGGGTGAAGCTGTGTCTGCTTTGGCCTTGGCTCCAGAGACCTCCACTGACCCATAGCTGGGGCCTGAAGGAGTGGATACCATGGAGTTTATGGGCACCAGACCCTAAAAGCAGGAACTCCAGCATCATTGCTAACAAATGAGGGACTTTGGTGGTCTGAGGAATTCAGACTAAACACTTGCTCTATCCTAGGCTGTGGCAGTAGAAGAGGAGGAATAAGGGAAGAGCTCACACTGCTGAGTGTGTTTGCTGAGGGACTGGAGCTCTGTCAGCTGTGGTCAATCCCAAGAGAGTGGAGTCCCTGACTACTGACACAGGGAGAGGTGGACTGTCTGCTTGCAGTTGCAGTTGCAGTGGCAGAGCTGCCTGTAGGCTCTGGTTAGAGTATGAGGTCAATCATGCACTGGGGTTTAAGTAGGGGACCAGGAGTACATTAGATCCCGGACTATAAAAACTAGAACAACTAAATTAGACTTAGTTAAAAACAAACACACACATGAATCCTGAAACCTAACATATCCCAACACAGTAGGAATCCTAGGACTCTAGAAAAAAACCCAGTAATTAAGTTTATTGGTCCAGCTGCTAAATTTTTAAAAAAATAAATTAATTAATACAAATGAACAAGCAAAGGAGGAAGAAACCAATTAATTCATAGCTATTGTGGGGGCAGAAAAGACCTCAGTTCAAACTCAGAGGAGAGTGAAGTAAAAATATCTACTTCAAAAATAGAAAAGAAATACAATAAGTGGTCACAACCTCAAAAAGAGCTTTTGGAAGAACTTAAAAAGGACCTCACATAATCCATGTATAACCCAGTGGAATTGCTTGTCAGCTCCAGGAGGAGAGGGAGGAAAGAGGGAAAGAAGAGAACATGAATTATGTAACAATGGAAAAATATTTTTAAAATAAAATTATATTAAAAAAAGAAGAAAAAAGACCTTCCAAACTGAATGAGAGAGGTTGAGGAAAAATTAGGAAAAAAATAAGAACAATGCAAGAAAAAATATGAAAGAAAATCACCTAAATTAAAAAAAAGATTTAGAAACTCATGGAAGAAAATAATGTATTAACTAGAATTGGGCAAGGGGAAGCCAATTATTTTCTAAGACAACAAAAAATAATAAAGCAGGATCAAGGGAATGAAATAATAAAAGGGAATATGAAACATTTTATCACAAAAACACCTGACCTGGGAAATAGATCAAGGAGAGACAATATAAGGATAGTTGGACTCCTAGAAAGTTACAATGAAATAAAGAGTTTAGACACCATACTCCAAGAAATCATTAAGGAAAACTGCCCAGAATTCCTAGGATCAGAGGATAAAAGAGAAATCTAAAGAATCCATTGATCACCACCTCAAAGAGACCGAAAGGTGATCATTTCTAAGTTCCATAACAACCAGGTTAAGGAGAAAATACTATAAGCAACAAGAAAAAAAAAACAAATATTATGGAGCTACAGTCAGAATAGCACAGGACTTAGCAGCCACAACATTAAAAGAATGAAGGACCTAGAATACAAGCATTTTAAAGAGCAAAAGAACTGGGCTTATAACCAAAAATAACATGTCCTACAAAGGTGCACATAATTATAAAAGAAAAAAATGATATATAGTGAACTGAAGGAATTTCAACTCTTCCTAGGGAAACACTCAGAACTCAGCAGAAAATTTTATCTATAAGAAACATACAAAGATAATGAATGACTAATCATAAGTAACCTATATGATCAAAGTGTTTGATTCTGGTATGGGAAAATGCCATCTATGGCCCCTGGGAATGGCCTCATTGCCTGGTTATTTTAGAGGGATGTGTATGGATAGAAGACTCAAGGTTGGGATTAATATAATGGGGTGAGATGGTATGGTAGTGGAATAGATCAGGAAGAGGTAGGTTGGAATATAGCCATTTCATATATTCCATATTCCATATGGAGGAGGAATAAATAGAGGAACTGCCATGTAAAAGGGGAGAAGAGGGTGAAAGACTAGCACAAGATCTAAGACAAAGAGAGATCTAAGACAAAGAGAGAATAGCCATATACAATTAGAAGGGTAAAAACATTCTTAACATACAGAAAAACAGAAGGGAAAGGGACTAGGATAAGGGAGAGACTGGGAGTCCTCTTGGAAGACTGAGAGAATAAGAGAAGGAAGGGTGGTGTTAGGAGGGCAAGGGGTTATAAGAAAAGGGAGGGAAGGGAAGTATATGTAGAAGGGAGTACATATCAAGAGGCAGGGAGATAGAGGGGGACTCTGAGGACAAAAAAGGGGAGAGATTTTTAGAATCAAACTCATCAAAACATAGGAGGGCATAGTTGTGGAGGTAAGGAAGAGGTTTTTGAAAAGGTAAATAGAATAAGATTAAAAGGTAAGGGGGAAAGGACAAAGGAGGTACCTTTGGAAAGGTGGACCAGTTTGGAACTAGAAGGGCAAAGGGAGAGGATAAGAGGATTTTGGGGAAGGGTTGTTAACTGGAAAGGTATTGGTTAAAGAAAATTGGACTGAGGATGAATATGATAAAAAAGGAAGAGGCAGACATACAGTGAAGAGGAACAGAGTGGATGGAAATGCAGAGCTAGTAACAATGACATTAAGTGTAAATGGGATGAATTCACCCATGGGAAGAAAATGGATAGCAGAAAGGATTAAAATCCAGGACCTGACAATGTATTGTTTATAAGAAACACACTGAATACTAGAGACACACATAGAGTGAAGGTGAGGGGCTGGAGCAGGGTATACTATGCCTCAGTTGTTTGAAGAAGGCAAGGCTAGTAGTCATGATCTCTGACAAAGTTGGGGCTAAAATGGATATAATTGGAATAGACAAAAAGAGTAACTATATTATGTTGGGGGTGGAGTACTATGGATATTGAACCTGTATGCACCAAGAGTTATGGCATCCAGATTTTTAAAGGAAAAACTAAATGAGATGTAGATGGAAATAGATAACAAAATAATAATCATTGGGAACTTTAATTTTCCTCTTTCAAAATTAGATAAATCTAACTAAAAAACAAATAAGAAAGAAGTTAAGGAGATGAAGAGAGTCTGAGATAAGTGAAATATGATAGCTATATGGAGAGCCCCCTCACACCTGCATGAGGCTAGCAGTAGATCCAAGCCTGAACTTACACATAATTCAAACATAGTTTCTGACGGGACAATAATGGTTTAGAGAACAGAAAGAAGTATTCTGCAAATTAACTTACTTTAACACTCATCATTCTGTGGAAGTAATCATGAATTCCTGAGGGGTTGTGGCAGTGGAACAAAAATTCCACTGGCTATGGCCAAGCTTGAAAGTCCTGGTTTGGGAAAGAGTATAGTCCTGACAACAGATTGTCTTTGCTGCCTAGGGACCAATTTAGTTAAATATGGCCCTGGTAAGGTATTTTAATTGAGAATTAGATGGGTGAAAATGATCAGATTAAATGCTGATAGTAACATGGAGAAACAGGCCTAACATTATATTGCCAGAGCAGCTGTAAATTGCTTTTTAGAAAACAAGATAGAAATACACATTGAGAGCTGTAAAACTGTTCATGGTCATTGACCTAGGGATCCCATTACTAGGATTTGGCCCTAAGGACATTATTGAGATAGTAAAAAGCTGTGAATCTATGAAAATATTAATGGAAGATTTTGTTTATAATTACAAAATAACTGGAAACAACACATGCAATAATTGGGAGAATTGGCTGAACAAATTGTGATATTTGAATATAGATTGTATTATGCTATTAGAAATAACAAATATTGGAATTGTAAAGAAAATAAAGAAAATATATGAAAAAGACGAAAAGAGAAGAAAAAGAATAATAATAGTATATACTATGATTACATTAGAAAAATAAGCCATAAAATCAAGAGAAAAAATAGCAAAGTAAAAGAAATCCAAGGAGAACTAAAAAGCAGAGGATGTTTATGTTAGCACACATATATAATTTATACTTTTTTAAATAAGCTGTAAACAATGTAGAGTTTGTGGTTTCATACATAATTTTTTTAATGCATTTGTTTGAATGTTTTTTGGTGGTGGTGGTTACTATGTATATAATAAAAAAAAAAGAATGAAAATAACAACAAAATAAGTAGGTATTAAAGCTGTAACAAATAAAAAGGATGGTGCCAGATGACCTTTTATTTGTTACAAAGTTAGAAAGCCCGTAGGAAATACTTGAAACATTTTTCCAAATGGGGACAGAATCCGGGCCATTGGATGGAGTGTCCCTATTGATGTCATCAAATCCACACAAAAATAAAGTATAACTATTTAAGATTTACAAATCTCTTAAGACATAGAAGTCAATTTCAGAAATACAGAACTCTTACCTGAAGGACGCTGGCTCCAAGGGTTGATGGGAAGTTTTAAAATCTCTATGTAGTCATCACCATCAACAGTACCAGCAGTCAATTAATCACCAAAGATTTATAAAATAACTAATATGTGCCAGGCACTGTGTTGGGTCCTGAGGCTACAAAGACAAAATGAAATGACACTAGCTCTTACAGAACTTATATTGTGTTGTGGAGACAGTATGTACATATATATATGTGGAATAATTAGAAAATAAATCCAAGATAGTTAGGGAGCATTTGAGAGGATCAGGCATGGTTTTGTGTAAGAGTGAGGTTAGCAGCAGCAGCAGATGTTTGACTCTTCAAAGGAGTCAGAAAATGCATTTTAGGCTAGCTATGTATTTTTCACCATGTAAAGATGACTGAAGAAGCACCTTCCTCATGTTTATGTACTATAGCATGTCTTGAGGATATCAGAACCCATGTTGGGTTATTGTTCATCCTTTGTTTCCAAAGAGGACCAATGGCATCACCAGGTGATGTCTTGACTCATGCATGAATTGGATTTAAGTGAAGCAGAGTTGCACAAAATTATCAACATCATTCTCTCTTCTGGAGTCATCAAAGTCCAGTAGCAAGACTAAAGTTGAAGATGCAATGGATGACCTTGGCTTCTTTGATGTCTGATCAAACCTTTGTGTCCATTGGAACAACTCCGCACCCCCCCCCCCCCCTAGGGTGGGGACAGTCTTCATATGTTTTGAGTGAACATCCCCTAACTCACTGATAGGTTTGAGACCTCTAGGTTATCTGGCAGGTAGGAATCCTAAATAGGCAGGGCAAAGTGGCATCCTATATATTCAAAACAGTTCTATATAATTCAATATATGCAGGTGTTAGGTAAATAAGGTTTAACTGTTAATATGGATATGAAATATTACAAATACTGTCAATGTGACATTAGTTTGATGAAACTGTTTTTCTCCTTTTAAAATATTTGTTACAAAGGAGGATTCACTGAGAATGGGTTTGGAGGTATTTATTAGGAAGTGAACACAATATAAAAATATAAGGAATGTGATAGGTGAAAGATAAAATGACTATGGAGACAAAGATTCAAGCTTCCAAGCATATTGATTTATTAAGCAATGAATGCCAATTGCTGAACAAACCAGGACCTGACCTTCACAGCTTGGACTGGACCCCAAATAGATGGGGAGACATTACATTTGATTTCTAATTGGATGAAAGATTAGGAACTTTTCATGTTGGAAGAAGAACAGATGCAGTTCCCTGAAGTCAGAAAATGAAGTGTCCCATTCTTCCCAAGTATCTGAAAATAATCAAAGGAATATGGAGGTTGTAGCTAGGTGGCTTGGTGGATTGAGAGATAATTATACTTCAAACAGAGACAGGAGGTCCTGGGTTCAAATCTGGCCACAGAAACTTCTGGCTTTGTGATCCTGGGCAAGTCACTTAATCCCCATTCCTAGCCCTTATCACTCTTCTGCCTTAGAACAAAACACAGTATTGATTCTAAGATGGAAGGTAAGGCTTAAAAAAAAAGAACATGGAAAAATAACTGATTGATTAATATAGGATCAGTTTTTGGATAAGACATATTGCTTGTTTAAGAGAACTACTTTCAAGAGAAGTTCCAAGAGAAAAGGCACAACCTTTTGAATGATATACTGAAGCCCCAAAGTTTTAGAAGCATAAGAGAAGCTGTCCTCTAACATGTCCCTTGACTTCTAGCCCTGGAAACCCTAGAGCAGTGATGGTGAACCTATGGCATGGGTGCCAAATATGGCATACAGAGTGCTCTCTGTGGGTATGTGGGTCATCCTTCTCCCCTAACTCTCCCCCAGAATTCGTTACTAAAAAGACAGGGGGACTCGGGTGGAGCTGTTCCCCTCCCCCTCTCTACTGTGCCCAATAACATTTTTTTATATCACCTGCCCCTCTACCCAGCAGCCCAATGGGAATGCACAGTGGTAAGCTGGGCAGCTCACAGGCAGCAGAGCTGGAAGGGAGCAGAGCACTCTGGCTACTCCCCTCCCCTTCTCCACACATGCCTCTCATCACCCACTCCTCTGCTCAGCAGCCCAATGGGGGCACTTCATTCCACCCCTGTCTGGGATAAGGGGTGGGGCAGAGCACACACAGCTCAGCACATGGGCTCTGAGGGGGTGGGGCAGGCACAGCACTTGGTATAGGGGTGGGGGTGGGGTCAGGGCCTGACACTCCATCTCTAAAAGGTTTGCCATCACTGCCCTAGAAACTAAGAATAGACTTGCCCTGGTGAAATTCTTCCTTTTGCTTTAATGTATTATTTAGTCTATTCTAGTCTTTATAATTTTCCCAATTTCTGCTTAATGTTTAATTTGTTAATGAGGTATACTAACTACTTAAGATGATTCAGTTCAATGGAAGGAAGCTAAGCTGGCAGTAGCAAAATGAATATTAACTTCCACTAGAAAGCAACTAGGGAAAGAAGTATTGATTCATGACTCTCATAATATTGTATCTTGGACTATTCCTGTTGGAGTTGTGGTAGATAAAGTTCTAGTTTAATGTTTTTTTTTTGTAGATCTATAAAGAAAGGAGTGTGTGAGATAAAAATGATGACTCTCTCAAATAAACAAACCTGGAGTCAGAAGGTAGAAGCAAAAAAAAGGCAATTTATTCCCTTCATGAAAGGGGGCATTTCAATGATGGGCTAAGAAGTGCCAACTGACTAGGCTGTAAGCAGGCAGTATGTACACAAGGCACCTCTTCCTTCCCCCTCACTGAACCTTGACTCACAATCTAAAACAACTGTGACTGGGTTGTAGATTTTTTTCCAACCCAGTTCAGTTGAGGTAAGGGGAGTAACTGAGTTGTTCATTGCCCTGTCTTCCAACAGTCTCCTTCCATCATTCTCTAAGTTTGTTACAAAAGGTAACAAACTAGCTTTTGTAAACTGAATGCTCATTCTGAGAATAGCACACTCAATTCTGTCTCACACAGGAGCATAATCAATCATGACCCTCCTCCCATTATACTGAACTGTCCTTCTTGAACATGAATATTCCTTGTATAAATCTCATTTTCTTATAATAAATTTTAATAAAACATATTGTAATATATTCAATAAAATAAAAACAATAAAATAAATACATTTTCTTGTAAGATATCTATAACTATATCTATATTACAATAAATAACTAAGGAAGAAATTTCATTCTCTCTTGAAGAAAGATGAACTAGATCCCAAATGAGATAGCTATTCCTGCTATATATCAGACAAACCAGACAGATAATGATTTCTCTATAGATATTGATGATATAAAGATACAGATAGTAATGGCTAACATCTATATATTTCTTACTACGTGTCTAGCATTATGTGAGGTACTTTACAAATATTATCTCACTTGATCCATACACAACACTGGGAAGTAGTGCTATTATTATTCATATTTTATAGATGAAGAAACTAAAAAAAAGGGGTTAAATTTTTGTCTAGTCACAGAGCTAGTAAAATAGCTGAGGATGGACTTAAACTCAGGTCTTTTTTACTTTAGGCCTTGTGCTCTATCTACTATACCATTAAGCTGCTCCAAAGATGGATATCTATTAATAGTTATTTATTGTAATATAGATATAGTTATAGATATCTTACAAGAAAATATATTTATTTTATTAAATATATTACAATATGTTTTATTAAAATTTATTATAAGAAAATGAGATTTATACAAGGAATGTTCATGTTCATGAAGGACAGTTCAGTATAAGGAAAAGCATAAACATAATTGATTATATCAATAACAAAAGAAACAAAAATCATATTATTATATCAATAGATGCAGGAAAAGCTTCTGACAAAATACAACACATTTCTATTAAAAACACTTGAAAGCACAGATTTAAGTGTTTTTTTTTTCTTACAATGATAAAAAGCATCTGTCTAAAACTATCAGCAGACATTATCTATAATGTGGACAAGCTAGAAATCTTCCCATAAGATCGGTCGTAAAAGAAGGATGTCTACCAATATTATTCAAAATTGTCTTAGAAATCCTAGCAATAGCAATAAGAGAAGGAAAAAAACCCGAAGAAATCAGAATGGACAACTATCTCTTTTTGCAGATGACGTAATGGTATTCTTTGAAAATCCTAGAGATTCAACTAAAAATTACTCAAAACAATAATTTTTAGCAAATTAGCAGGATATATAATAAATTCACATAAATCATCAACATTTCTATAGATCACCAACAAAATACTGTAAGAAGAGATGAGCTATATTTCATTTAAAAAAACAATTAACAATATAAAATACCTGGGACTACATCTACCAAGACAAACCTAGGAGCTATATGAACACAGTGATAAAATATTTTTTATACAAATAAAATCAGATCTAAATAATTGGAGAAACATTAGTTTATCATGGGTTGGCCCAGCCAATATAATAAAAATGACAATTCTGCCTAATCTTCTTCAGTGCCATCTCAATTAAATGACTAAAAATATTTTTTGAGCTAGAAAAAATGACTAAATTCATTTGGAAAAGCAAAAGATCAAGATTATCAAAGGAATTAATGGGAAAAAATAAAGGAAAGGGAATATAGCAATACCAAATAGTAAACTATCATAAGGTAGTAATTATCAAAACTACCTGATATTGATTAAGAAATAGAATGGTGGATCAGTGGAATAGAGTAAGTATACAAAACATCATAGTAAATTATTATAGCAACATTGTTTTTGATAAATAGGATAAGAACTCACTACTTGCTAAAAAGTTTGGGGAAAACTAGAAAGTAGTATGGCAGAAACTAGGCATAGACTAATACCTTACACTATTGACCAAGATAAAGTCAAAATTGATACATTACCTAGATATAAAGAGAGATATATCATAAGTAAATTAGAAGGCTTTCGGGTTAAGATGGTGGCAGAGTAAAAAACAGCTGCTTAACCTCTCCTAACCCACACATATTGGACTCTTCAAGAGGACATAAAAACAAATCTAGATGAACAAAGGGACCTCACAACAGGGCACAGCATTGAAGGTACGTGGTATTGGGGCATTTCCATGCTATAAGGGGGTGAAATAACTCTCACTAAAATGCAAGCTGAGCAACCCCTTCCCTCCCAACACCACCCAAAGGGCCAAAGCCAGTGCACAAGAGTTAGAGCAAGTTTGGGGCATCCATTAAGTCCTTGGCAGCTACCTGGGATCACCAGGGCCTGCTCCTGAGAGCAGCAAAACTTAAGACCCCAAGAGGCTAAAGAACACGTGAACTTTGAACACAGACCTTGAGTGCAGGCATGGACACAGGTACAGACACAGATCCTAAGCGCAGGCAGGGACCTTGGGTGGGGACCCAGTGCAGAGGGGTGCATGACTGTGGAAGCAGTGCCCTGAGACTGTTAAAGGAGCTTCGGGCAGAGGAACAAGCAAGGGGACCACCAGGAGGCTTGACCCTGAGAACAACTAGATCTGAGACCTCAGGAACCTAAAGAGCGCAGACAAACCCTGGAAATGTGGATAAAGCTGAGAGAGCGCTGGGCTAACAATGGCAAGCCAGAGACAAGAACCCCAGAAGAGAAAGACCAAGAAGAAATCTTTAACACTTGACAACTTTTTACACAGAAAAAATCCAGACAATAGAGCAAACAGCAGAGGAGAACAAACAAGTAACCATATCCAAACCTCCCCCCCAAAATGAAAACTGGTCACGAGCTCTTGAAGAATTCAAATCTGAGATTATGAGAAAGATGGAAGGGATCTGGCAAGAAAATAACAGTTTAAAAGGCAGAATTTTGCAACTGGAAAGTGAGGCTCAGAAATCAAATGAATTGATAAGCAAATTGAAGACCAGAAATGACCAGCTGGAAGCCTTGAAGAACCAAACAGACCAGATTCAAAAGGAAAACCAAAAGATTATAGCCAAAAACCAGTCTCTAAAGGCTAGAATTGGGCAATTTGAAAAAGATGCCCCCAAATCAAAAGAATTGATAAGCAAATTGGAGAACAAAATCAAACAGCTGGAAAACAGGATAGATCAAATTAAAAAGGAAAATCAAAAGATTATAGCAGAAAACCAGTCTCTAAAGACAAGAACTGGGCAAGTAGAAGCCAATGATCTCTCAAGACAGCAAGAACAAATAAAGCAAAGTCGAAAGACTGATAAAATAGAAAGAAACATGAAATATCTCACTGAGAAATTGTCAGATCAAGAAAACAGGTCTAGAAAAGACAATTTGAGAATCATTGGTCTTCCTAAAAAAGCAGAAATTAATAGAAATTTGGACTCCATACTAAAAGAAATTATTCAGCAAAACTGCCCTGAAGTTCTACAACAAGAGGGCAATATAGACATTGAAAAGATCCATAAATCACCCTTTACACTAAACTCTAAAAAGACAACCCCCAGGAATATAATAGCCAAATTCAAGAGCTTCCAAGTAAAAGAAAAAAATTTTACAAGAAGCCAGAAAGAGACAATTCAGATTTCAAGGAGCACAAATCAGGACCACACAGGCTTTGGCAGCCTCCACACTACAAGACTACAAGGCTTGGAATATGATATTCAGAAAGGCAAGAGAACTGGGTCTATAACCAAGGATCACCTACCCATAAAAACTGACTATATACTTCCAGGGGAAAGTATGGGCATTCAACAAGATAGAAGATTTCCAAGTATTTGCACAGAAAAGACCAGGACTAAATGGAAAGTTCAATATCCAACCACAAAACCAAGAGAAACATGAAAAGGTAAATAAGAAACAGAGGGGAAAGAAAGAAAACTCTTATTTTTAAATTTGCCTCTTTAAGGGCTTCAATAAGATCTAATTATTCGTATTCCTATATGGAGAAATGTTATGTGTAATTCTCTGTAGTGAACTCTATTCACTATAATAGTACCCACTATTATAGTAATTAGAAGAATTATTCACAGGGAGAGGTTGGAGTACTAAATGGTCTAAGATGATATGGGGATGGGTGGGAAAGAGGGGGGTGAATAGTAGATGGCACCAAGAGAAACTTGAATGAATAAGAAAAATAGGATATTCTATTACACACAAAGAGGGCATGGGAAGGGGAGGGGATGAATACTATTATAAGAAGGAGAGGAAGAGAGCATTAAGAGGTAATATTTAAACTTTCTGTGGAATTAACCCTGAGAGGGAAGAGTAGCTATATCACGTAACCCTACTGAGAAAGTCAAAAGGGATAAACCAAGGGGAGCAGGGGAGTGGGAAGGTCAAAAAAGGGAGGGGAGGAGAAGGGGGAGGGAATTCATTAGGCCTTAAAAATAAAAAGAGGGGAATAATGAGGGAGGGGGTGTATAGGGAAGTAAATCAAGGGAGGGGATAAGGGTTACTGGTTTAAAACAAATCACTGGTTTAAAAGGAAATAGCCTAAGAAGAAGGGGTAGAACTAGGAGAGGATACCAAAATGCTGGGAAATATACAACTGATAATTATAACTCTGAATGTGAATGGGATGAACTAGCCCATAAAACAGAAGCAAATAGCAGAGTGGATTAGAAACCAATATCCTACCATATGTTGCCTACAAGAAACACATATGAGGCGGGTGGACATACACAGATTTAAGGTAAAGGGCTGGAGCAAAATATTTTGGGCTTCGAATGAGAAAAAGAAGGCAGGAGTGGCAATCATGATTTCTGACAAAGCCAAAGTAAAAATAGATATGATTAAAAAAAGACAAGGAAGGTAATTACATCCTGATAAAAGGCAGCATAGACAATGAGGAAATAACAGTGCTCAATATGTATGCACCAAATTAGCATCCAAATTCATAAAGGAGAAACTGGCAGAGCTTAAGAAGGAAATAGATAGTAAAACCATATTAGTGGGAGATCTAAATATTCCTCTTTCAGATCTAGATAAATCAAACCAATAAATAAATAAGAAAGAGATAAGAGAGGTGAATGAAGTCCTAGAAAAATTAGATTTAATTGATATGTGGAGAAAAATAAATAGGGACAAAAAGGAATACACCTTCTTTTCAGCTGCACATGGTACATTCACAAAGATTGACCATGTAATAGGGCATAGAAACATTGCAAACAAATGCAAAAGAGAAGAAATAATAAATGTAATCTTCTCAGATCATAATGCAATGAAAATAATAATTAGTAAGGGCTCCTGGACAGGCAAATCAAAAACTAATTGGAAATTAAATAATATGATTCTCCAAAACCAGTTAAAGAAGAAATCATAGAAACAATCAACAAGTTCTTTGAAGAGAATGATAATGATGAGACATCCTACCAAACTCTGTGGGATGCAGCCAAGGCAGTACTCAGGGGGAAATTTATATCCTTGAGTGCATATATTAAGAAATTAGGGAGGGTAGAGATTAATGAATTGGGCATGCAACTTAAAAAACTAGAAAGTGAGCACATTAAAAATCCCCAGATCAAAACTAAATTAGAAATATAAAAAAATCAAGGGAGAAATTAATAAAAAGGAAAGTAAAAGAACTATTGAATTAATGAATAAGACTAGAAGCTGGTATTTTGAAAAAAGCTGATAAAATAGACAAAGTACTGGTCAATCTAATAAAAAAAGGAAAGAAGAAAACCAAATTAACAGTAACAAAGATGAAAAGGGAGACCTCACTTCTAATGAAGAGGAAATTAAGACAATCATTAAAAACTATTTTGCCCAATTATATGGCAATAAATATAGCAATCTAGATGATATGGATGAATATTTACAAAAATATAAATTGCCTAGATTAACAGCAGAAGGAATAGAATACCTAAACAATCCCATATCAGAAAAAGAAATTGAACAAGCCATCAAAGAACTCCATAAGAAAAAATCACCAGGGCCTGATGGATTCACAAGTGAATTTTATCAGACATTCAAAGAGCAACTAATCCCAATACTATACAAATTATTTGATATGATAAGCAAAGAAGGAGTCCTACCAAATTCCTTTTATGACACAAATATGGGACTGATTCCAAAACCAGGTAGATCAAAAACAGATAAAGAAAACTGTAGACCAATCTCCCTAATGAACATAGATGCAAAAATCTTAAATAGAATACTAGCAAAAAGACTCCAGCAAGTGAGCAAGAGGATTATCCACCATGATCAGGTGAGAGTTATACCAGGAATGCAAGGATGGTTCAACATTAGGAAAAACATCCACATAATTGACCATATCAATAAGCTAACAAACAAAAATCACATGTTTATCTCAATAGATGCTGAAAAAGCCTTTGACAAAATATAGCACCCATTCCTATTGAAAACATTGGAAGGTATAGGAATCAAAGGACCTTTCCTAAAAATAATAAATAGTATATATCTAAAACCATCAACAAGCATCATATGCAATGAGGAAAAATTAGAAGCCTTCCCAGTAGATTAGGCGTGAAACAAGGATACCCATTATCACCTTTATTATTTAACATTGTACTAGAAACACTAGTAGTAGCAATTAGAGAAGAAAAAGAAATTCAAGGCATTAAAAATAGGCAATGAGGAGACTAAGCTATCACTCTTTGCAGATGATATGATGGTCTACTTAAAAAATCCTAGAGAATCAACTAAGAAGCTTGTAGAAATAATCAACAACTTTAGCAAAGTTGCAGGATACAAAATAAATGCACATAAATCATTAGCATTCCTATATATTTCCAACACACCATAGCAGCAAGAAGTAGAAAGAGAAACACCATTCAAAATCACCCCAGACAATATAAAATACTTAGGAATCTACCTACCAACACAAACACAGGAATTATACAAACACAACTACAAAACACTTTCCAAACAACTAAAACTAGATCTAAACAATTGGAAAAACTTTGATTGCTCATGGGTAGGACGAGATAACATAATAAAAATGACCATTCTACCCAAATTAATTCATTTATTTGGTGCCATATCTATCAAACTACCAAAAAACTTTTTAATGAATTAGAAAAAACTATAACAAATTTCATTTGGAATAACAAAAGATCAAGAATGTCAATGGAAATAATGAAAAAAAATGTGAAGGAAGGTGGCCTAGCAGTACCAGATATTAAACTATACTATAAAGCAGCAGTCATCAAAACAATATGGTACTGGCTAAGAGACAGAAGGGAGGATCAGTGGAATAGATTTGGGGTAAGTGACATCAACAAGATAGTGTATGATAAACCCAAAGAGCCCAACTTTTGGAACAAAAATTCACTATTTGACAAAAACTGCTGGGAAAATTGGGAAACAATATGGGAGAGATTAGGTTTAGATCAACATCTCATACCCTACACCAAGATACATTCAGAATGGGTGAATGACCTGAATATAAAGAAGGAAATTATAAATAAATTAAGTGAACACAGAATAGTATACTTGTCAGATCTCTGGGAAAGAAAAAATTTTAAAACCAAGCAAGAGTTAGAGAAAATTGCAAAATGTAAAATAAATAATTTTGATTATATCAAACTAAAAAGCTTTTGTACAAATAAAAACAATGCAGCTAAAATCAGAAGGGAAACAACAAATTGGGAAAAAATCTTTATAACAAAAAACTCTGACAGGGGTCTAATTACTCAAATATATAAGGAGTTAAATCAATTGTATAAAAAATCAAGCCATTCCCCAATTGATAAATGGGTAAGGGACATGAATAGGCAATTTTCAGATAAAGAAATCAAAGTATCAATAAGCACAGGAGAAAGTTTTCTAAATCTCTAATAATTAGAGAAATACAAATCAAAACAACTCCGAGGTATCACCTCACACCTAGCAGATTGGCTAAAATGACAGAAGAGGAGAGTAATGAATATTGGAGGGGATGTGGTCAAACTGGGATATTAATGCATTGCTGGTGGAGTTATGAACTGATCCAACCATTCTGACTGGCAATTTGGAACTATGCTCAAAGGGCTATAAAAGAATGCCTGCCCTTTGATCCAGCCATACCATTGTTGGGTCTGTACCCCAAAGAGATCATAGATAAATAGACTTGTACTCCTCTAGTTTATTATTCCTTTGAGCACAGGAGTATTCCATCACCAGCATATACCACAGTTTGTTCAGCCATTCCCCAATAGAAGGGCATACCCTCATTTTCCAGTTTTTTGCCACCACAAAAAATGCGACTATAAGTATTTTCGTATAAGTCTGTTTATCTATGATCTCTTTTCTAAAAAATAAAAATTATTAAAAAATAAGTAAATTAGAAGACCATGGAACATATTACCTATCAGATTAATGATAGGAAATGAATCTATGGATATATATGCTCTAAATCATTGATGGGCAATCTTTTTAAAGAGAGGGCCAAAGGAAAGGCAATGCTCATTTGTCAGTCTGTTTCTAAGGCAACTCTTTTGAAGTTTCATTGTATTGTATCCTACTCATTGTATTAATCAGATTAGGAATAATGTTGTGCTGAGGGATAGAACATTTCAGGCCCCCCATCTGGCCTGCGGGCCGTAGTTTGCCCATCACTGCTCTAAATCATTATTTATTAGAGAAATAAAAATTAAAATAACTTTGAGGCACATTTCACATGTATCATATTGGCCAAAATGATAAAAGGGGAAAATGACAAAATGTTGATGAGCATTTGGAAAAATTGGGACACTGATATGATGTTGATAGAACTATGAACTGATCTAACAATTCTGGAGAACAATCTGGAATAATGCCCAAAGAGTTAGGAAACTGTGTATACCCTGTGATCCAGCAATATCACTATTAGAAATGTTCCCTAAGGTGAGCAGAGAAGAGGGGAAAAAACCCCTATAGGTTCTAAAATATTTATAGCAGTTCTCTTTGTGCTGGCAAAGACCTGGAAATTGAGGAGATGCCCATCAATTGGGGAATGGTAGAAAAAGTTGTGGTGTATGATTGTGATGGAATACTACTGTGGGATATATGAAATGATGAGCTAGTTGATTTTAGAAAAACAGAAAAATGTGCATGGAGTAATGAAGAGTGAAATAAGTAGAACCAAGAGAACATTGTATATAGTAACAACAATATTGTTTGAAGAGTAACTGTGAATGACTAAGCTATTCTGAGTCATATGAATATTCACATCAAGAAAGGAAGATGCTATCCAATTCCAGAGACAGAAATGACATATGGAAATATGTATGGTATGGTTCCACTTTTATATATCTGTGTCAAATATTGACTTTCTATAGTGTGCAGGGTTGAGAGAGGGAGAGAGACAGTTCAGAACTCAAAGTGTAACAAAAAAATAAAATAAAATAAAATACAAAAAAAGAAACAAGTAAATGAGCTCAGAAAAGAGAATATAGATTTCTAGAATAATCATTAGAGAAAGAGCTTTTGAAGAAAGACCTTTACTCAGCTGACTAGATAATTGAGTAAATTCTTAGTTATTCTCAGTTTCTAATCTGGCTAATGCTGAGCTTTATAGATATACTCTGTTCCTAAAATTATGTGTCCAGAAATGGTTTGTATACTGTTAAAATTTTATCCCACACTAAAATGCTCTTGGGAGGAGTAATATTATAATGGAAGGAGTACCAGAATGGGTTCATGTACTGATTCTTCCCTTCACCATTTATGTAACTTTAGGTGAGTCATGTGGTATCTTTGGGACTCGTTTACTCAACTGCACAATGGGGTTATCTAAATTACCTCAGAGTTTCCTCTCAATTCTAAATCTATGGTCTTAACAACCAAGAAGTGGGTATGGAAAGAGGAAGGGAAGACTATATTCCTGGGGATATAAACCCAGAAAAATGTCTTCAAATGCTCAGCGAGTAGCCAGAGAAATGTCAACAAAGATAAGGAGTTTGGCATTTTGTCAAAATTTCCTTTCTATAAAGTCCTCTCAGAAAACTTTACCAAGATTTTCTCACCTGACCTGCTGTAGTAGGTGTCTGGGAAATCTGAAGGAAGGAATCAGATTTGGTTTGGAGCTACTATTTCCATAGAGGCAGCTTCTTTAGAACTCCTTCCATTGAGAAAAATGGACACTCCTCTGAAATGGAAATGGAATTTACATGTTTAAACTCTCCTCAATAGAAAAGAAAGAATGATACCTGAAAAATCAACACTGATGTCTTTTCTCTGATTTTTGCTGAAATGTTCCTGACAACTTATTAAAATGAAAAGAGTTTGCTTATTTTCCCCACTTGGAATAGTCTCAGAGCTAGGCTACAAATTACAAATTGCTTGAAAATTTTCATTTTACAAGTGGCATTTTAAATTCAGAGGAATGTATTTTTCCTTCC
Source organism: Gracilinanus agilis (assembly GCF_016433145.1). Lineage (NCBI taxonomy): Eukaryota > Metazoa > Chordata > Mammalia > Didelphimorphia > Didelphidae > Gracilinanus > Gracilinanus agilis. The sequence continues at coordinate 164,193,528 of NC_058135.1, forward strand.
TACTTGGGACTGACTTCTCCTAATGGTAATAAGAGCCAGACTTCTAAATCTAAGGAAGAACAGCTTTTCTGGGGGCTACAGAAACTACCTATCAATCTGATGACTTTGATTGTGCTGGACTTTATGAAGTTTTAAAAAACAGTTTCCCAGTCACTTTCTGAGGAAGTCATTCTGGAACAAATTCTTTATGTTGTCAGTACAATTGTTCTTCTCTATCAGTTAACAATTGGGAAATTTGACCAAACATGGTGAAACTGGCTTCATTGAAATATCTGAAAGCCTAGGGTCAACTGATACCTACTGAATCAAGTCACTCCACTCCACTTGAAGCAATAAAATCAACCAATTTCAATCACAGTCATTAGATTAAGTGTGAAAAAATTGTGAAAGCCATTTGATGAAATGAAATGATGCCAGAGAGGAAGCTTATTCCAGTTGGCTGGGGAATTTTATTATACTCTCCTGTATAAAAGCATCAAGTTATCTGGAATGGAAAGACTTTGCAGGAATTGGAGCAGGCATGTCTTTCCAGCACACCTATGGGAAAGGAGAGTAAGTCTTGCTGTAGACCTTGGCCTTCCTCCCACTTGATCTCCAAAAAGTCTGAAATATTTTGGACTTCCCATCTTCCCTTTGTTATCTTGGCCACATCTCTAGATTTCACTATGGACAGCAATGTCTGTTCTGTGGGCCAAAGGGATGAGAGGTTCTCAATGCTGGCTGACCAAATTGATCCTCAACAAATCAGCTTGGGGGGAAGCATATAGTGGAAGACTCAATCTAATGGTATTAGAGAGTCACACTCTCAGGGGTGCCCTGAGAGAACTCTGAGAGGGGCATGTAGCTTTGTTCTATTAAGAGTAGGAGTTGGGATCACCAGAGCTTGTATGGACTCACAGTTAAGTTTTCTCAAGATATTGTGTTTTTGTATCCCTGATTGCTGTGGAATAGACTATAATACTCCTTTCATACTTAAATAGAATCTGGAATGAGTAAAGAAGCCATATCAAAACACTAGCCAACCACTCATCATTTTTTTTCACTTCCTGGATGAGGCATAGGTTTACTCTTTTTTTTAAAATTTAAATTAAAATTTTGAATATTTTCCCATAGTTACATTTTTTATGTTCTTTCCCTCTCCCCCAACCATACCCCCCCCCCCAATAGCTGACACATAATTCCACTGGGTTTTACATGTATCATTGATTAAGACCTAATTCCACATTATTGATAGTTGGACTAGAGTTATCATTTAGTGTCTTCATCCCCAATAATATTCCCATCAGGCCATGTGATCAAGCAGTTGTTTTTCTTCTGTGTTTCTATTCCTACAGTTCTTCCTCTGAGTGTGGTTAGTTTTCTTTCTCATAAGTCCCTCAGCCTTGCTCTGGATCCTTGCTTTGCTGCTAGTAGAGAAGTCCGTTATGTTCTATTGTACCACAGTGTATCAGTCTTTGTGTAGAATGTTCTCCTGGTTCTGCTCCTTTCACTCTCCATCAGTTCCTGGAGGTCATTCCAGTTCACATGGAATTCTTCCAGTTCTTTATTCCTTTGAATGCAATAGTATTCCATCACCAACAGGTACCATAATTTGTTCAGCCATTCCCCAATTGAAAGACATTCTCTCATTTTCCAATTTTTTGCCACCACATGGCTATAAATACTTTTGTACAAGTCTTTTTCCTTATTATCTCTTTGGGTTATAAACCAAACAATGCTATGGCTGGATCATAAGGAAGATAGTCTTTTAAAGCCCTTTGGGCATAGTTCCAAATTGCCTTGCAGAATGGTTGGATCAATTCACAACTCCACCAGCAATGCATTAATGTCCCAATTTTGCCACATCTCCTCCAACATTCACCACTTTCTTCTCCTGTCATGTTAGCTAATCTGTTAGTGCAAAGCACTTGGTTTGTTCCTTCCTTCATAAATTGTTCCTTGATCCCCAACAAGACATACTAGCCCCATCCTTTTGCTTTGCTCTTTTTTGTGTCCCTTGTAAACGATACCTCTTTCATCACTGTAATGATTTGTGTGCTTTCTTCTGATGGTTTGTAATGGTGTGGAAGAGAATCCAAATTCCTAAAGGCAATTCCAGTAGAGTACAAGTTTTGACAAGACCTCCTAAATGAAGAGGGCTTCAAATATTGACCTGGTGATTAGAAAATGCCAGTAATTTGATGATTCCCCCTAATTGCAGGTGGGCTGCCTCAGGACTGAGCTCAGTCTGACCACATGTCTGGGGAGAGAATGGAGAATGACACAGTGCCCCACACCTCTGTGCCCAGCCCTGTAGTCTTGAAACCAGAGATGTGGTTGTGCTGGATTGTCCTGGTGAAGGCTGCCTACGTAGGGGGATTAGGCTTCTTCTTTCTCACAATTTTCAGGTCATTAAGTCCCCTTCATGACTCCCAGAGGATTATTTTAAATAGAACAAATTAGATTGTGGCACATAAGTCTAAGGATTGCTCAAAATGGGTAGAAGAAAAACAGAATACTCAGTGTATAATATGAAACAGGTATTGAGTAACATGATTACACCTGATGACTTGCAGCCAAAAGGATTCCAGTCAGAAGCTTACTCATTGTACCTTTCAAAGGAGGAAAGAAAAGCTTCTCTGATTCAGTAGCCAATAAAGAGACTCATCATGTCAGACTTGTGAACCCTGTAGGTGTAGCTGTGAGTCACACATGGCTGGAAGCTAGCGCCAAAGCACCCACATCATCTACCATAATCAGGAAGAGCGGGTTTTAGTCCTTTTGCCTTGCGTATAATTTTTGTTATATTTATGTTATATCATCTATAATTAAATCGTATAATTATTATACAATTGGAAATGGAGCTATAAAAATCTTCTGGTGTTAAAGCTGGAAGAGATTTTTTGTTGTTCAAATGTGCCCAACTCTCTATGGCCCCATTTGGAGTTTTCTAGGCAGAGATATTGGGGTGGTTTGCCATTTCCTTCTCCAGGTCATTTTACAGATGCAGAAACTGAGGCAAACAGGGTTAAGTGACTTACCTAGGATCACAGAGCTAGTAAGTATCTGAGACCAGATTTAAATTCAGGGAGATGAATCTTTCTGATTCCAGGCCCAGCACTCCATCCACTTGCACAGGAACACTCCATTCAGCTGCCCAGGAAGAGACCTTAGAGATCATCTAATTAATACAACCACTTCCCACCTCATTTTACAGAAGAGAAAATGCTCTCAAGGAGATTTATTTTCTACACTTTGATGATACTATAAAAAAATCCAAATATCATTCATTATTTTTGGTTTTGGATTGCATTGTATGATTAGTGTTGTGTTAGATTTAATGTCCTACTAGTGCTTTTATAAGACTAATATGTAAAGGGGCAGCTAGATGGCACAGTGGATAGAGAGCCAGGTCTGGAATTGGAAGGTTCTAGGTTCAAATATGATCTTAGACACTTCCTAGCTGTGTGACCCTGGGCAAGTCACTTAACCCTGATTGCCTAGTCCTTGTCCCTTTTCTGTCTTAGAATTGATTCTGACAGAAGGTAAGGATTAAAAAAAAAGACTAATATTTAAAATCACCTTATATGGATTATGTGGATATGTTGGTGATTTTGAAGTGGTTGAGAAGCAAAGTGTACATTGGGGGAGTCCAAATATTTGTCACAAATCTTCGACACTGTAGATAAGCCAATTAGGAGTTTATTGGGCTTTCAGCGATAACAAATGCCATGAACCAAATGTAGTTATTAATTCTGTTTTAGTAATATAATGATTTCCGTAGCTTCTTGGCACAGAGGAAAGTACATCCACTCTCTGAAGGGACAAGGATGCACGCCATTTAGCATATTTCCGGCAACTACCAAGCCCCTGTAAGGAAGGGGCAGGGGGGGAGGCCCTGAGGAGAGTTGGACTCATAGTATCTAACACTAACTATTCAGTTTGCCAAGCCATTGTGAAGTACAGATGGGAAAGAAACGTATTTACCTTCTTTGAAACTGAGTCGAGTTTATGTGCCACCTTGCAGAAGGGATCCCTATTGTTACATAACATCCTTAATGACAGCAGCCTTCTGCAGGATTAAACTGTTATGGATCTGTCATTTTTAAAAACACTTTACATTCGCAACACGGAATACTAAATTTACCACATTATATAAACCAAATAAAAGATTAGTGCAATTAAATGAAAACCGCCACCAATTAATTTAATCTAGACTAAAAACTGTAAAACTGTTACTCATACTTATCATAATCACAATGACATTAAGGCATTTTTTTTGTTTTTGTTTCTTTGTAAATGGGATTTAAGTAACATACCCTACAAAGACGATAAATCTAACTGCATGACTACCAGGTGCAAGAATTCTATTTGTGTGGCATGAACAGGGTTGCTAATCCCTCCCTGGCTCTTTACTATTTGGCAGTTAAACATTTCCTGGTGTGCCCCATAATAACAGGCAGCTGTCCCGTCAGCTCCACTGAAAAATGAGATAATAAGGCAGGCAAAGGATGCCCTTTATGTCCTGAATTTACCATTTCCTGCAGTTTTCTTCTCCGATGCCTCAAGTAACAAGGCTCTGTGACGTTTGCACACTGGTTTCTCCTTTTTAAAAAAGTTTATCCAAATTTTTCAGTGAATGTCACTTCCCTTAGTATATTTGCTGTGGCAAAAGAGGCAGTTTGCTCCATTGAACCAGGAAAGAATGCTCCCCCCAAAAGACTTTTGTATGAAATTTGTGAATGAAAGCACACCATCAAATGCCCAAGATTAGCAAATCAGTATTTAGCTCTTAAGTGGCAAGGGAAGCCAGCAATGTACTCCCCTAGAAGACAAACTGTCTCTTTTTCTTCTGTACCCTTCTGGGGGGTGGTGGTGGAAGGAAGGAGTGACAGTGGCTCGTTACGCCTGGGAACCCTGCCTATTTGCCTCAAATCATAAGATCTGTTCAGTATACAACTGCCCCAGAAGAGTCAGGGAACAGGAAGTTATAGAATGTTAGAGCTGGAAGGGATCTCACAGGTCATCTCATCTGACCTGTGACATCTAGCATGAATCTGATGTCAAGACCCAAAGCCCTGCAGGGGGACCCTCTCCTACTAAGAGGCCTAGGCTCTACTAGACTCATGCTCAGGGAGAGTCTGACTCCAAAGAAAGGAATGAGTTTTTTTTTTTTTTTTAAATACTCTGCCTTATTAGGCCCCGATCTTAGAGTAGCTATCCAGGGAGAATCTCTAAACAAAGTTTAGGAATGGCTTATGTCTAGGATCTCCCTAAAAGAGATTAAGAAGGGTCCTTTGTCAAAAGGTATTCAAGGTACAGAGTATAAGAGGTATTAGAGGGGCATTTATTTTCTCTATCATAAAAGAAATGCTTAAAATATAAAAGATTTGTAAGTACACATGAACAAATTTAAAAAATGAAATAGTGACCTATAACTCTCAATATACTCATTGGAGAGACTGATGATTAAAATATATTAAACAGAAATTTCATATTCAGATCTTCACTTTTTTTTTAACATTTATTAATATTCATTTTTGACATGGTTACATGATTCATGCTCCACCTTTCCCCTTCAACCCCCCCCCCC